>NW_026849445.1:0-197436 GCF_030869305.1 Colletotrichum tamarilloi
CGATCCCAATACGAAGTTCGCGAACATTAGGGATATCCATCGGGCTCAAATCGAAGCGGGTGAAAAGGAGGTTATCACGGCTGAATCCAGCGACTCTGAATGCCCTAGTGAGGCTGGCAGCTGTATTGTAGTGGGTGTGGTTGAGGATCAATAGTTAATAGTAATGAGGAGGTTGGGTTGTGATCCCATCGTTTTTGTGGTGCCAGAAACAGGGGGGTGCCAGGAAGTGGGTATGTTGACTTACTCAGTGAGCGGAGTCAAATTTGAGGGACCTGGCCAAATTGGAAAGACACCGTCGCGAATTTTAGGTTTCACGTCAGAATAATTTTCACCAATACTTGACGCATGAAGACGAGATCCCACCGGCGAACTGCATGCCTATGGTAGGATTCGCATTGTTATCTCCCTCCAGTTTAATTAGCGCAATTACAACATTGAGCTCAATCATGTGATGCGGTACACTACACGTAAGCGCCGGGGTGCTTTGTTGGTGGCTGAATCCCTCAGGTTCATCTCATGGTCATAGACCCCGCACCTGTCGGTGGCGTGAAGAAGAGGCGTGATGTTTGCGTTCCACAACGTACGACCTCAACACCTGCCCATTAGTCAAATCAACGCTCTTCATGCTCGTAATGCCTTCAAAAGTATTGAGTATATTTGAGTGGACATCTCATCATCCTATAACGGCTGCCATCGCACTGTTAATACCCGTAATACTGCTGGTTTGCCTCCGCCGGCCAAGTCAAGATGAGCCACCGTCACTTCCCGAGGTCGTGCCTTTCATCAGCAATACCTATCAATACATGACGAATATCAGAAGACTGATGGAGCGTGCAAGGTTCGTCAAGATGAAATGGCAGGTCGTGCCGTATGTTGAGGCGTCGCTGACTTGTTGCTTGTAAGCCGTTCCATGAATCACAGCAACATCGTCAAATTCTACCTAGGACCAATGCGCGTATACTTTGTACAGGGGGGAGAAAGCGTGCAAGCCATGTTTCGATCGTCTACCAGCATCAGCTCGAACAAGTTCATCCTACTGGTCATGAGAAACCTGCAAGGGTCCGCCCAAAAAGATGTCGACAAGTTCGCAAACGACCTCTCGGGGCGGCAAAGAGTACCTGCACCCGGCTACGAAAACACACCGCAAGAGGAGCGATATTGGTACACTTTGCATCACATTACCGTTGAACATCTATCACGCGCAGAGCCCACCGCTCATTTGGCAGAGACTTACACAAACTTCTTTAACGAGGCTTTGGAAAAGCAGCCTGTGGGCCAGTGGGCGACTGTTCGTCTTTTGGAATTCTTGAAGAGGGAAATGTGTGCGAGCGCCATCAGGTCATTCTGCGGCACCGAGCTATTGGACATGTTTCCGGACTACGTCGAGCAGTTCTGGCGTTTCGATAGCATTGCTTTTCAGGTTGTGTATGGGCTACCAAAGTGGATCAACAGCGGTCCGGTAAATGAACGCGATAAGTTGAACGGCATGACGCAGGAGTATCTGAGAAAGGCCTTTGCAAAATTTGATTGGGACGGTTCTGCGGTGGATTCCATCTGGGAGCCCACGTTCGGATCAAGCTACGTTCGCAAGATGACCAAATGGCTTCACGACACAGATATGGCTCCGGAGACTCAAGCCGGTTTCTACATGATTGCGATCTTTGGGTACGTCTGACAGCTTCATGTTGACAAGGTGCACTGATGCTAATCTGTCAGAATAAACGCGAACACAATACCAATCACCACATGGGCGATGATTGAGCTCTTGCGAGATCAGAAGCTGTTCCAAGCAGTTCGCAGCGAGGCCCTTGAGACCCTTAATGTGGATCCCGTTACCGGGAAGCGATCATTTAACGTATCCAAGCTCATCTCAATGCCGCTGATGCAGTCTATTTATACGGAGTGCATGCGTCTTCATGTCTCCATTGCGCTCTCCAGAGAAGTCGTCGAGACGACCACGCTCCACGGCTTCCGCTTAGAGAAAGGCTCAATAATTCAGGCCCCGACGCATTTTGTGCACTTGGACGAGCAGATATGGAGCCAGGAAGGACATTCTGCTTCTGAGTTTTGGGCAGAAAGACATCTAAAGCATGTGAAGAAAGTAGAAGAAGGTACTGATCGACTTACCACCGAAAAGCAGTTTGTATTGGCGGGAAAGACCAATGAGTTCATCCCGTTTGGTAAGTGGACTTTCCCGAGTTTCAATGACGAGGGGCATGTCACCACAATGACAGAGTAAACTAACATCATGCATAGGTGGTGGACCATCCATGTGTCCGGGGCGGTTCTTTGCTAAACAAGAGATTCTTCTCACAATCGCCATCCTTGTCACAAAGTTCGACATGGAGTTTGTTGAGTGGACAAATTTGGACGGGTCCAAGTCTGATCGACCCCCTGTGGATGATGAGCGGTACTTTGGTACAGCTGCTGTACCTCCGGATCGCGATGTCAAGGTAAGGTGGAAGAAACTCTGGTGACTTCTTCAATTCCAAGCCTTCTTACGAGTTGGTACGTGAAGTCATGTGTGATAAGTGACCTCAATAGTTCCCAAAATCCAATCTTAACTTCGACTGTGGGTGTATGTTCGCAACTTTGCTCTTTAGTGAGCCATGATTTCTGGTTTAATATGTGCCTTATATACTTCTAATGATGAACTATGAACATGAAGGGAATCCCACGGTGACGGTTCACAACTGCGAAGTTGTCATCGGAAATGAGACGGACACTGTTCCTTAAGCGTCACTCGGAAGGATAGAAGGGTCAGCATTCTCGACCAGCATCTGTACATACTCATCGAACCAAGCACCAGCCCTAGGTGCACCCTCAAGACCACAGCGTCCGTCGCTCTCGCCACCTGGCTTCACCCACACGATGGAGTCAATATGGGTGTTGTTCACCGGCGTGCCGGGCTGCATACCGAACCCGGCTGGATGGACATTGCACCATTCACCCCACTCGGCTCTGCTGTTGGAGACACGGCCTTGGTCGATGATAAACCGGGATGGCAGACCTTCAGCCTCCAGGTAGGGAGAAAGGGATAGCGCGTAGTTGTTCTCGTCATACGAGTTGCTCCATTCTGTGTAGTTGGCGCGGGGGTTGGCGTGGAAGGGGTTGTAGTTTGAGACGTTGGTCGAGAAACCGCGGATCTTGGTGTTATTGCCGGCCTTCTGGACGACCTTGGCGAAGAGCTTCGCGGCTATGATCATTGTCAGTAACTCATGTCGTCGGAAAGTGAGTTTTTGTCAATCACGAGACTTACAAGGCTCTAGGTTGTCGTTCCAGCCTAGCCATCCACCATGAGCAGCATCAATGTAGAGGTTGACGTGATCATACTGCAAGCTTGAAATAGCATACGCAATACCATCCTCGTACACCGGTTGCGCCTTGGCACAGAACTCGATTCCTAAGTTCGTTACAAGGTTCGCCAAGGAATCCGGCTCGAGAACAACGGCAAAGGTCAAGTCACTGGCAGCAGCCAGCTTCTCTGCGTATGGCTTGACAAAGGTCTCCTTGTACAACTCAAGCCCGTTGTTCTCGCTGCTAAATTCGCCAGCACTCTCTCCTGCACTGCAATCTCTGTCAGGGAGGTCGTAGAGTACCAGACCGACAATTTGCTGCTCGCCCGTCTTAGACTGAACGGCACGGGCTCGTTCGATAGCCGTGTCGATATTTGCTAGACCAGAAACGTCCGCAATCCAGACAAATGTACCGATATCTTGGATGGTTCGGACCTTGCCTGCGTTTACAGTGTCACCCTTGGCGACGAAGGCATCATGAGTCTGTTCAAGCTTATCGGCCCAGTCTGGGTTGGCGTAAAGCTTCTTCCCGTCGAAGGGGTTTGTTGTGTCGTTGCCGGTGCCTGCACGGCGGAAGTGATGTCCTCTCGTACCAAAGCGAGGTGATGCCGATACTGCTCCTAGGGTAGAAAGAAGAGTTAGAAGTGAAGCGAAATGCATTTTGACGATTGTCTGAATGAGCAGCTACTCGACCGGCGGGTTTGCTTGCGTGGATGTCAACTCATTCGCAATATCTTCTCCGTGTAGCAAACTTGCTGCTTCTTATACCTCGAGAGCTGGTCCAGTGATCAAGTTTGCTACAGCAGTGTCTCTCCCATACCGGAGTGAATGTCGCCAGGTCAAGAACGGAACCAAAGGCGCCTCGCTACAATGCGACGGTTATGATTTACCAAAGGGCCGTCAACACAGTTCTCCGTCCGAGAAGCCTAATTGAGAGAGGATCGACGCACAATCCAGGGCAAAGCGCCAGACTCGATGCATTATGCGATGGTGAAATGTGAGAAATAGATTGCAGGCCGAACAATCGTTGGGTTCCGGCTGCCGTCCCTGGCAGGTGGCTAAGATCTGATTTGTCGGAAAATAACAAGATGCTCGAATTGCCGAGCTAGGCCAAGATCCTTGATTGGAACCGACGGCTTCTCTTCCGAACTCCCAATTCGGAGCCACCTACCTGGTCGCTCACCTCTGGACAACTGGCCTTTTGGACTTTCTATTGTGAGCCTGTAACTCAACAGCACTAAAATTGATTGTTTCAAAAGCATACTCACTGGCTATGGAGAGTTATGCACGTGATTTTTGACACTCCTTGATTCGGGATATCGGGCTGGTGAACCGTCAACCCACAAGGCCTAAGGACAGTTACATACCGTAGTCTACCTATCAAGATACACGAAGCTCTTCTGATTGTGTTACTGCTGTTCGTTTGTAATTGTCTTAATCAGCTTATCAGATGGCATCTTACCTACCTCAGTGCGCCAGGGTCTCCAACGTTGATGGAAGGGCTCACTCACACCATCTAGCAAATATTCTGCCAGTGGCTAACACTCATATTCTTGGGACTATTTGAACAGAATTGAGTCGATTATATGTATAGAATCTTGGACTCTGTCAGATGTTTCTATTGCTAATAGCTCTCTCCATCTTGCAAAACCAGGATCTTTTGACCGAACAAGAATCTTTGAAACTAGAGCATAACAACACCGGGCCTTATACGCACTTTCATTGCTTCTCATAATCTTCAATCTGTGTTTCATTCGGGTGCTTCAGTTGCGGCATGAAATTATACGACCGAAAGCATAAGAGCTCAACATGTTATGCCTTTGACATGTTATGCCTTCTTCGCCTACAATTAGTCATCACCCGTGAGACGATCCATTGCTGGTGAGATTTTTCTCCGTAAGCGACAGTCTTGATCATACACACCCTTCTTGTTCTATGAAAAGATGATTAGTATACCAGGATCACTGCAAATCGCTTACCTATGTTGGGACAATAAATATCTTACCTCTAAGAGTACTTACCTACAGTAGAGTGTCTGACAATCCATAGAGTCCTAGAACCTACTTGAAACGACGTGTACGACATCCCACTTAATCAAACATCAGGAGTAGAAGGAATGTCAGTCACCAGGGGGTCGTCATCCCAGCTGTATCTCACGATGGTTTCAAAGCCTCCATTGTTGTTTTATCTCAATGGCTCCGGAGGGATAATTGATGTCAAGGTTTTGCCAGCAAGCGTCCCATGATCCGTTCAATCCTCCCAACGGCGCCGACCAATTCGTTCTCTCCAGGTTGATTGTCACACGAGCTAGAAGACGATCCTTGCAGGTGTCAGCATATTAGCGGGCATCCTACCAGCCAAATCGACGAGTTATATGCAGCCCAGCAGCCAACCATCTGACCGCTAGCTTAACGCGGAATTCCCATGAAACATAAGACGCGTATTTCAGCAGCTTATCTTCATCTAAGAAATGATTTGACAGTGAAGTGGTTCCACTGCCACTATGGTTCCTTTTTCCTTATACGCGAGAAAGAGGTTGCTAACGCCCTCGCGACACCCTAGTGGTTCTAGCGCTGATACGATCTACCGAATACGGTCAGCATTTCGTACGCGAAGGATCCTAGGCGGCTGCGTAGCAGGGTCCCTCAGTAAGCTTTCCTCCGCCTCCGTCGGCGAATTTTTACTCCCTGATTGCACGTCACCGCTAGAGTTTACGAAAACGAGAGGACTGAAGGGCCCCAGAGACACGTGGGGAACGCGGAGAAGGCGTTCGTGGAATCCGTAGTCCGTTCGAACTGTGTGACAGATTGCGACGTTCAGGGTTCAGCTGGGGTCGTACAGCGTACAAAGATCCGACTGCCCCGCAAGACAAACTTGAGACGTTTATCGATCTCGTCGATCTCCATCATCAGTGTGTTCTCTTTGAAGCATCGATAATATGTTGTGGCTACTGTGGGCGCCAGTCGCTCTCGCGGCTGTAATCATCGCAGTGGATCGACTGCGTAAGAAGATAAAGCCGAATTACGGGCTTCCACTCGTTGGATCTCCTAATGAACGGAGCCTGTCTTCCGCTATTATCGATGGCTATCAAAAGGTGATTTTGCCGGGCTTCCTGTCCTTCCTACTGAATCGTCAACTAACCGAGACCCGAATGACAGTATCCAGACACGGCGTTCGTGGTTCCAAGCGACCCCCCAAGGGTCATGCTTCCAATGAACCTATACCAAGAGGTTATCCAAGCACCAGACTCTGAGATGTCCTTCGCTGCTGAGATTTACGACATCTTCCTCGGCCGCTACACTCACGTCGGCGAGAGTCGATGGGAAGTAGTCGAGGCCGTACGAATCGACTTGACAAGGAATATGTCTGGTGTTCTCCGACCAATTCAGGAGGAAGCTAAATTCGGCTTGAGTCAGCTAATTGGAAATTCGGCAGAGTGGAAGACTCTCAATAGCTACCATCTAGTTCTCCGCATGATCGGGTTGATGACTGGCCGGGTCTTCGTTGGCATGCCCTTGAGTCGCGAGGAGGACTGGATTAGGGCTTCGATTACCTTCGCTACAGATGTGGGCAAAAGTCGTATGGCTGCCCTCCGATGGAACCCGTGGATCAGGCCTTTTGTCCTCCCGTTTATTCCTGAGGTGCGCCATACGCGCCGAGCGCTTCAAAAAGCAAACGAGCAGATGCGACCTTTGGTCAAGGAAGTTCTCCGAAGTGAGAGCTTGCCTGACGAAAAGCCGGCGAAACCCGGTGCTCCTGGGGCTTTCGTATCGTGGATGATGAAGTATCTGACTGCCGAGGAGAAGACTCCAGAGACAATGGGGACCAACCAGATGTTGCTTTCGTTTGCTGCCATTCACACAACTTCCGGCACAACCACATTGGTATGAATCTAGATTACATGCTGAATGGTCCAAAGTTCGAGTTAACGTTTCTCAGGCTCTTCACGACTTGCTTGGCCGCCCCGAGTACATCGAGCCTCTGCGTGAGGAGATCGAAGAAGTCATCAAAGAAGATGGTGTAGAGAAAGACGAAAATGGGCAAGTGTTTCTTTCAAAGTCTTCTATGGGCAAGTTGAAGAAGCTCGATAGCTTCATCAAGGAAAGTCAGCGCACAAGTCCATTGAGCTTTGGTAAGTTACTCCTATTCTAGTATCAACTCGAGTCCAAAACTCACCTAAGGGAAAAGCCGGCACATCCAGAAGGCTTCGCAAAGATCAAACCTTTTCCAATGGCATGAAGTTGCCAGCTGGAACCGCCATCTCCTTTCCATTATGGGCTGTATAGTAAGTCGTACACGCCATGAGGCTTCGATGCCAGAGCCCAGGTGAAACTCAAAATCAGAGCGAGGCTCACAAACTCATAGTAATTCTACCACAACAAAGACCTTCAGCCCAGAGTATAATGTCGAGACTGGCAATGCACCACCAAGCGAGTTCGACGGTTTCCGTTTCGCACGCCTACGAGATCAACCAGGTCGTGAGATGAAGCACCAAGCTGCGACAACTGGACCAGATGCGTTCAACTTTGGGCATGGCCCGCACGCATGTCCGGGACGCTTCTTTGCTGTCTATGTGATCAAGTGCATATTCATTGAGTTGTTAATGAACTATGACATCCATCTGAAGGGAAGTGCCGGTAAGACGACGGAGAGACCACCGAACCAAATCAACAAAATGATCGTGCAACCGAATTTCGGGGCCGAGGTTGAGGTGCGAAAGCGTACGAAGGTTTGAACTCGGGGACTGGCTTTGAACATAAAGGGGGCCGAGATGTTTTAAATAAGACTCATAATCTAGGCGAGACGAGCAGTCAATTTCACTAGCAGCAGAGCGATATTCAAGATTCTAAAGTTTGCAACCAAAAGGGTACCCGGGGCACGAGTCTTTGACTGCTTGGATCACTGATCGAAGGGCAAAAAGATAACGTCAATCGCTGACGGGAATTGAGCCCGACGTGGCTGGTAATGGTCAGTTATTGTGCTGATACTGATGATCGTGGATTGAAGCTTACGGGTCGAACCCACAACCTTGAGATTAAGAGTCTCACGCTCTACCGATTGAGCTAGCCGGGCAATTGTGAACAACTGCTGGTTGCTGAAGCGGCTGCTTCGTCAGTGGGATCATGTAGATGGGGCACGATGCTGTCGAGACCCTAGACTCAGGGCACCAAATTTTTCGAATCTAAGTGAGGCCGAAGTGGATCGTGGAACCGGGCCAAACCATGTCAATGTAAAACCCTTGGCGGCGGACCATCGGCTGCGTGATCGACAAGCCCCATCATGAATAAGGAACCGTCAAGTTCGGATGAACCGCCCAACAATTGTGCCCAAGAGACTCTTCGGACGGCGAGAGTGCGAGAGGATGGAAATAGAGACCACTCTGCGTGGATTGACGCCATCTGGCATCTGAGCCAAGCAAGTGCTGAGTCGCGGGGCAGTCTCCCTTTTTGCAGCATACGGAGCGTCACACTCCGTCTTCAAATACATGAAGGCCAAGCCCCCTTCGTCATCCCGGTTCGATGCTTTGAGGCCCCGGCAAACATGCTCAATCAAGAGAGACGGGATGGATTGTGGAGACGCAAAATTAACCTCCGTCACCCCTGGAATCTTAATGATCGCCATACCCTTCCCCGGTGAGCCCCCTACGGCACACGGCGAGATTGACACAACGAGGGGGACTGTTCGGGACGAAGGGAGAGTCGCCCGACTTTCGTTTATAACAAGCATTGATATCCCACCGGCGAAGCCAGTTCTCTAGGTTCTCGGGACGATGCCGTTTCAGCCAATCTTTTCGATTCTCTTCCTTTTCTTGTAACATCCCCGCGTTGATCTTCCGTGAAATCATGGCGAAATCCACGGCGCTTTCTCTCCGTGCCGTCCTCGCGTTTGCCGCTGGCGTGTATTCGCAGAACTGCATCGGCAGCACCGGAGCTAAGGTCTACGAGGCCGAAAATGGGGTTCTCAACGGAACCACCGTCGCGACGGAGCAAGCTGGCTTCACAGGTATGGCACGGTTATCATTTAATACTGATCGCATCGTTCGTTGACTTTTGGTGGTTCACAGGCACCGGCTACGTAACTGGCTTCGAGGATGCCACCGACAAGGTCACCATCAACCTGGACTGCCAGGGCGAAGGACAGAAGCTATTCGACCTCAACATCAGATACGCTGGTATCTACGGCGAGAAGCGCACCAATGTCATTCTCAATGGCGGTGCCGCTAGCGAGGTGCTCTTGGCCGCGACCGAGACCTGGGCCAACGTCTCCGCCGGTCAGGTGCTGCTCAACGAGGGCAACAACACGCTTGACATTGTAACGCACTGGGGATGGTACCTCATCGACTCCATCACGCTCACGCCCACCGAGGCCCGCGGACCTCACAATGTCAACACGGCTCTCGTCAACGCGAAGTCCAATGCTGATGCCAACGCCCTGTACACCTACCTTCGCTCCATCTATGGCAAGAACATCCTCTCCGGTCAGCAGGAACTCAACTACGCGAACTGGGTCAACGAGACCATCGGCAAGTCACCCGCCCTCGTCAGCGTCGACCTGATGGACTACTCTCCCAGCCGCGTCGAGCGGGGAACTGTCGGTACTGCCGTCGAGGAGGCCATCATCCACCACGAGCGCGGTGGTATCGTCTCCGTGCTCTGGCACTGGAACGCGCCTACTGGTCTGTACGACACGGAGGAGAACAAGTGGTGGAGCGGTTTCTACACTCGCGCCACCGACTTTGATGTCTCAACTGCCCTTGCTGACACCACCAACGCCAACTACACCCTCATTATCCGCGACATCGACGCCATCGCCGTCCAGCTCAAGAAGCTCCAGGATGCCGGAGTCCCCGTTCTTTGGCGCCCACTTCACGAGGCCGAGGGAGCGTGGTTCTGGTGGGGAGCTAAGGGCCCCGAGGCGTGCAAGAAGCTCTGGGCTCTGGTCTACGACCGTCTCACCAACCATCATGAGCTGAACAACCTCGTCTGGATCTGGAACTCGGTTGCTGCCGACTGGTATCCCGGCGATGATACCGTCGACGTTCTCAGCGCGGACGTCTACGCTCAAGGCCACGGCGTAAGCTTATCTTCATTTTCTTTCCTTTCACAGAATCCGTTGTTAACATGACCACAGCCCATGACGACTCAGTATAACGACCTCATCACGCTCGGACAGGACAAGAAGCTCATCGCGGCTACCGAGGTCGGCAGCGCTCCCTTCCCCGATCTTCTCCAGGCTTACGAGGCCCACTGGCTGTACTTCTGCGTCTGGAGCGATGGCTTCATCAACAACACCGAATGGAACAGTGTCGATGACTTGAAGAAAGTGAGTAGCATTGCCAACCCCTGTCTGCGCCGTGCTGGGCCTCTGGTACTAACATTTGAACTCAAAGATCTACGAGAGCGAGTATGTCCTCACTCTTGACGAGATTCAGGGATGGAGAGGTTGAGGATCGGGATATCGAGAAGAGCTTGCCTTCTTCTACTACCTTCTCTGTAAATATTTTTACCAAATCAGTGTATAAAAATCAAAGACTGCTGAGTCTTGTCTTCGAATTTCTCCGCGAGAACTCAGTTCGGTCTGTCCGGGGAAACGGCGCCAACCTGGAGGTGCTGTCTTTGTCAACACACTGGACGAGCCGACGGATGGCCTGATCGGGACTAAGATGAGCGTCGATGAGCTGTTACGCGTCTTTCAACCGGGTCCTGGCCAGCCATCTAGCCCCGAAATTCTAGACCCGAGTTTAGCCCTGCAATACGTCAGGCGCACTTTGGGAGAAAATTCTATACCTTTGACGTCAGCAGCTTCTGTTATCAAGGCACCGACAAGCAGCGACCCTGTGAGCAGGGGCTGGCCTAACGGGACCAACGGGGAATTTGACGAAGGGGATGACGAAGGGGACGACGAAGAGCATGACGAAGAAGACGATGAAGAGGATGACGAAGAAGACGATGAAGAGGATGACGAAGAAGACGATGAAGAGGACTACTCAGGGAGTGACATGGAATATTCCGATATCGAAGGGTTTAAGGAATGGGAGTTTGAAGAGAACCCCAGCGGGTATGTCCCTGGCGAAGAGCTCAGAGTCATGAACTTTTGGCGGAACCGTGGTGTCTATGGACGGCCAACCTGGAGAGACATAAAGGCTTATATGGATAGAGTGCGACTCTGATTCAGACTTCGATGGCGCGTTCTATAATAAAGAGGAACAAGAGTGGGAAATTCGATACAACCCGCGCCGGTTTAGGTAAGGAACACTAGGTGCGACAAAGTATTGGATGGACTGTCTACGTGTAATATCAATTGTATATCTTGATGGGCTTGGATTTGAACCTGCAAGTTTGCAGCTTGTTCTCGATTATGCTCAACGTAAACGGGAAAGCGACTCTCATCGCCCATTTATCTTGCAGATCTCAATGTCTGCCTTGCAGCCTGCTCTTCGCTAAGGTCGCTTGAGTAGATTTCTTTTAACCAAGTAGTCATCTGTGAATTGACCATCTTCGGTAGTCTCGGTTTTGATTTCCGACTTCTGGAGGTCATTACATCGCTTCTTGGCGAGAACCTTGCTCATAAAATGGCACAGTAATAGTAATTGCACGTGACGTCACGCGTCAAAGACGCGATGTGGTCCCGCCTTGCCCAGCCTCAGATTGCCGTTCCTTGTTCACAACTCCAAAGACATCCAAGTTGTCGAGACTATACCCCAAATACGGAAACCTTGACACGGGGTACTGAGTGAGTCTACCCCGCGTTACGCTCTTTCAAAGGCAAAGAGTAGATATCCGCAGGCAACGCAGGCAACGTTGGTAACGTAGAATGCCTGGGAATGGCGCCATTCACGATTGATGTGCGGAATGTATCCGGAGCCATCAATAGGACCGAGATGGAAGAGACGAACGATAACCCAAGTCAAGAGCTCGCTGCAATTTACCGTCGGTTGATAGAGGTCGATCCGACCTTCAAGAAAATCGTCAACCACCACCCAGAACTTAGCCTGGAGGACTGGAAAGCACGAAAGAAGGCAAATCCAAACAAGCTCGGCCCTTACTCGGATCTAATCGAGCATGGATTCGCCCTTCGAGCACACGTTCACGGCATTCTCAACCCGACGGACAGCAGATTTCTCAACTTGCCTTTCGAGCTCCTAGATCAGATCTGTTCTCACGTCGACACCGTCTCGGCACAGGAAAACGATTTCACCTGGGCGCAACCACACAAGAGGCGAAAAGTCGACATCGAAACTCTCCAGTCCCTTCGCCTGACTTGCCGCCGTCTCTGCGAGGCAGCATCCCCTTACTTGGTTCCTACCATTACGGTACACGTCACACGGAAATCACTCGATCGCCTGAATGCGATTTCCCGGCATGCGACCATCGGACGAGGCGTGCGCTGCATCCGCATCCCGCTGGGCTTCTACGATGCACTCGCAGCATTCGCACATGAAAATTTCATTCTCTTGGCGAAACACGAGCTCCGGAACTTGTTCCGGCGGGAATTCTCGCATGGGATGACGCGTAAGGACATGCTGTCAGACGGAGCAAAAGAGAAGCTTCAGGCGATATTCGATCTTTTGGATCGGCTCACCAACGACCAGCCTTGGGATGAGGAGCTTTCAAATGCATTTCACGGAGGACTCATTGGGAAAGCCTACGATACATACACGCGCCTCGAGGCCGAGCAAAAGCACCTTCACGATGACAGATGGCACAGCTTTTCCGATACTGTATCATTTGCAATGAAGCGAATGCCGAATGCGACGAGACTGGAGATGAGCGATTCGTTTGAATCGCAGTGGATTCCGCCCGAAGGAGACGCCCTCGTCAATGACGACGAACTTTACCAATACCTCATAACTCCTCACCGATGGGAGCACGTAGCCACATCGGTTGCTCAACTTGAAGACGACCTCATGAGCGCTCGACGGCCGTTCGGATTCATCCCAGGCATTCTCGGAGCTACTGGCGTCTTCCTGACACGATTTGCTGTGCGAGTCAGCCCCATGCACTTTTGGGATGCATTTGAGACAGTGGGGGATGAGCAGACACTAGATGAATACACTTGGGTTACTGAACAGCTCCGGTGCTTCGAATTCACGAGCAAATATACGCTCAGCGATGGCCCTTCTAGAAGACCTCAGGTTACCTGGTCGAAGTTCCACGATGCGGCTGAGTTTGAAGGCTGTGGGAAGCTGCTCAGTGTTCTTACCACGACGGACAGTCTAGAGCGCATCTCGATCGACTTGGAGGAGTTCAGTCGCGACGCAGACACAATCGAAATCGGACCACAAAAGCCGTGGCATTTCAACTGGTTTGTCCGAACGCAACCATGGCCCAATCTCCAACGACTTACACTCTCGAATGTGCGTCTCAGCTCTCACGACTTTGGCGTTCTTCTTGGCGATAGAGAGATAGAACTTAGTCTTAGCTCTGTTGAGATGGTTCAGGGTACGTGGGAGGAGACACTGGATATGTTGCGGCGCAAGACCGACGCGAAACAGCGGGGAGAGCAGGGTCTCGCGCCGCTTAGAATTATGGCTTTGACAAGTCTGTCTGGGGCTGAGTGCAAGGAGATGGGTGAAGATGAGTACCGCGTCTTGAGTCTTGCGGCTCAGGGCTATGTGTGGCATCTTCAAGAGAATAATCCTTTCCGATGGCGTCCAGAGGACTGATGTTCCGCCATGATTAGAGGTAGATCTGGGAAAGACGGTGCTGTAAGCAATTGAAGCTTTTGATGAAGCCCAATAGAGACATGATTGAAGGCCTCCAGCCTCTCGAACTCTAGCAATTTGCGTCCCTAAGTCAGAATCAACTAAACGCGTCTCATTGCTGTGACTGAAAATGCAACCCCGCACTTTTCGATTGCCCCTCTACCCCACCAATTGTTACCCCTCCATAGTGCTTGAACAGCGTGAATAGGAAAAGAGACAACATTAACCTTCAACCAATCTGGGTTTGTATACGTCAGATTGAACAAGTACTCAGTATGGAGGACACAAAGAAGCCTCATGTAGTTTCATCTGAGCCACTGGTGAGTTGCAATGAGTTAACATGACGCGTTGATTCAACAAGCACGGCTAATGTGTCTGGTGATTGAACACGCAGGAGATTGGAGATGCCAAATGGATGACGTTGGTCAAGTCGGTTCCCCCTCAGATAATGATCTCATACGAAACTACACTGTAATGTTTAATAGACCTAACCGGACGTTTAGGATCAAGTACAGAGACGTGGATGGTAAAGACCGCCTCTGGGAAGGAGTTGAAAGAAAGACACGCGCAGCAGGCAGCTCAGTCGACGCGGTGCACATCGTTGCCGTGTTAAAGAAAGAAACTGGCCCAGAGCTTCTGCTTCAGCGACAGTTCCGCCCGGCTGTGGGCAAAATCTGTGTCGAACTTCCCGCTGGACTGCTGGACAAAGGCGAAACCATCGAACAGTGCGCGATCCGCGAACTCGCAGAAGAGACAGGCTACGTCGGTACCATCAAGCCGGATTCGTATGTGAACAGCCCAAAGCTTTTCGGCGGTAAGTGACCAGTTCGCAAATCAATCTATGTTTTGGAGACTTCCGACGCTAATACTTCTCAAGCCCCTGGTTTCTCCAAGTGTGTCACGCTCAGTCCCTGTCTTGGCTGGCCTTCGAAAGTTGACTCTCCCTAGTTCGTGCTCTGCTATGGTCCATGTTGATATAGACATGCAAGCAGAGGAAAATCGCAACCCCAAGCCGAGCTTGGAAGAAGGAGAGTTCATCGAGTGTTTCTCACTGCCCTTGACCAGCCTTTACGTCGAATGTAGGAGGCTAGAGGCCGAAGGTTATGCTATCGATGGCAAGCTCGGGTCTTTGATAGAGGGCTTTCAAATGTCCCAGGTGTGGCGGACCTAACACCGAATGATTGGACCATGTGGCTTTCAGGGCTCTCTGTCAAATAACAAAGATGACCAGGGTTCTAAAGTCGTCTTGATGGAAATGGTCCCTCTGACATAATCACGCGAATCCTTAGTCACGGGGTGAGAACAGGTTTTCTTAGGGAAAGCCTGAACAAGTCTCTCGGCGATACGAAGGCTACCCAACGGATGAGTTAGTGATGATATTGGATCATGAGGGCGGTACTCACGATGTGCCGAACCATTTGGATCGAAAATCTGTCAAAGGTCTCCTGATACGAAGAGCCCTGTCCGGGTTACATGCTCGAAGGGGTTCACCGTGGTCACATCAGGATCATAATCGCGTAGACTCATAAATCATAGTTCAACCAAGTGCTACGCTCACAATTTGAGAGACGACTTAATGGTGACAACACAGGATGAAGAATTTTCAATGGATGAATGATTGTCAGGATGTGTGAGAGCCACCCCAAATTGGTATCATAACAAAAGACAAATCAACTTCTACGTACACGAGACTGATCCCACAAACCAATCAGCTTCTACTCAAATCTCAGAAACAAAGAAAGCCAAAAAGGATCATTTCTTTTCCGTACTCGCCGTCGTCTCCGAGTCAACGTTTCCCGGGATCTTTCCCTCCAGCGTGCCCTCCGGCCCAGGCTGGAACTCCTCCTTGGCAACCGGGGGTCCGTGGAAGTTCTTTCTCGCGTAGGCAAAGTACCAGGTGATGGCGATGAAGGCGAAACCGGCAAACACGACGGAGGCGTAGTTCATGGTCGAGGCGTCGACGGGCAAGCTGACGGGCATGCAGAAGATGATGACGGCGAAGCAGATCCAGACGATGCAGATGCAGTTGATGGCGGTGCCGAACTTGCCGAGCGGGTAGGGCGAGTTAGCGACGGCGCGGCGGCGCTGGATGAGGTTAACGAGGACGGGCACGCCGTAGCTGGTGGACAGGCAGATGGTAGCAACACCGGTGAAGGAGTTGAAGGCGGCGCTGGAGCCAAAGTAGATGCAGCCAAGAATCATGTCGACGCCCGTAGACAGACCGAGGGCCCAGAGGGGCATGTCGAGCTTGTGGTTGACGCGGCTCCAGAGCTTGTAGCCGGGGATGGCGCCGTCGCGGGCGAAGGCGTAGGTGCAGCGGGAGGCGGCGGTCAGAGCGCCGATGCCGGCAAACATGAGGATGCCGAGGATGAGGAAGAGGAGGCCGAAGCCACCGGCGGCGGAGCCGGTGACGGTCTTGAAGAGGAGACCGATGGGCTGGGAGTTTGCGACCTCGAGGAGCATGGTGACGTCGGGGAGGACGAAGAGAATGGGGATGAGGTAGATGACACCGGTGACGCCGGCGGCGGCGACGGAGAGGACGATGGCGCGGGGGACTTCGCGTTCGGGGTTCTGGACTTCCTCGCACATGGAGGCGACCATGCCGTAGCCGGTGAGGGTGTAGGCGGCTAGTAGAAGTGTCAATTGGGGTGTATTCGTGAGCATAGGGTTATGGCGAACATACCTTGGAGCAAACCGACGAAGAATGACCAGCCAGGAGCCCATCCACTGGCAGAAGCGTCGTAATGGGTGAAGACAAACTCGGCAGATCTCTTGCTGGGGGCCATGACCAGGATAGTGATCATGATGATGAGAACGGAAGCACCGGTCCAGTAGATGCAGACCTGAAAAAAATACTCGTCAGCATTCTCGTTCCGATGCTGATTTCTCATAGCATGCCAAACCCACCTTGTTGATCAGATCCAGGTACCGCGATCCAAACGCATTCACTCCAGCGCAAACCAACATAACAGCCCAGAAGCAGAGCACAGTTTGCCACGTATTGGCAACAAAGTCCTCGTTGAAAACACTAATCGCACTGAGAATCAACTGCGCACCGCTAAAGTTGATACTCAGGGTAACAGTCCAGTTGCCGACGAGGGTAAGCCACCCGTCCACGAAGCTGACGAGCGGCGCCCAGCCGGCGGGGGCGAGCATGGCGGACCAGTAGTATACGCCGCCGGCAGTCGGGTAGACGGCGCAGATCTCGGCGAGGGAGGCGGCGATGCAGAGGGAGATGATGGAGACGAGGACCCAGCCCCAGAGGACGGTGACGGCCTGGCCGTTGGTCAGGGTGATGTACATTGTGGTGCTGAGGCCGAATGGGACGGCCATGATGGCGAAGGAGAGGCCGAGGATGGACATCATGGACAGGTTGCGCGGGAGCTCGGCCTTGTAGCCCAGCCTGGCGAGGGCCTGGTCGGCGGAGACGCGGGGAGGTGCTTCCATGTTTGCGGTCTCTAGTCGTTGGTGATTGTGAGGTTCTGAGTGTTGGTGGTTGAGGGTATCGTGTGGTGTCAGTCCACGGGTGGTAGACGACTCAATCGAATCGGTAGGACGTCGATTGGCGTCTGTAGATGACTTAATGGCTTTGTTGGTTGTTGTAGAACCCCGGATTCGGACAGCCTCGCTCGGTGACGTTTCTCGCCGGGTGGAACGGGGTAGACGGACGAGTTTGCGGGGGAGGAGTCTGGAGATGCGGCAATTGAGGAGCAGGAGTATTAAATGAACGTAATGGAAATGTTGAAAATGTTGGCACAGACACACACACGCACTCCACGAAGAAATGGTAGGGGACCGCGTCTTTTTGGCAGTGAAGAAAAAAGACCGCGTGCGTTACATGGGAACCGAGGTGTGTGGTAAGAAAAAGGGGACTAAGCCATTCTTTAGTAGCCCAGACTTTCTCTCTCCCAATTGTCTCCATCAGCTTGTTCGTACGGGACTAGAACTAAACCACGTTCAACACACGCAAGAAGAGTGGTCTCGGTCCAGGGTACAGACTAGACTAGTCTATCCGGCAGTCAAGCTTGAAGCAAGCCAGGCCCGGCCCAGTACCATCCACGGGGACGGGGCGAGTCACACACACATTCAAATGACACAGAAGCGCGGCTACGTCCAATGCGACAAGAAACGGACGGGAGGGCCTGGCTGCGGCCGGGGGTGGCACTGGTAGGATAGAAGGGGGGAGGGGGGACCCCGGCCTTGGGCATGGAGCTCTCTCGTTCAAGACGATGCGCTAATCTTTTGCTCCTCTTCTATTTGACAATTGCCAGGCTGTCAGTAGGAAAGCCGAGAGAAAGAGAGTCTGAAAGAGAGACGAACGAATTGTCCTCCTCGGGTCTCCTCTTTTCTTCCCCCACGCCCCGCAACGACCTGACGGAAGTGAGGAGAGAAAGTGGAAACTGGCCGAGATGCACAGCTCACGATCAGTGGATCTCTCAGCTTGCCCAAGCCTCTTGGGCTGAAGCCGAGTTGTCTGGGCTATTTGTGATGCTCAAATTCGTGAATACGTCAGGTCAATGGTTAAGCAACACGTAGAGTCTTCGACAACACCTGAACAGCTGGTTCCCAATCCGTCAATGGCATGAAATGATGCTTCACTCCAAATGATCGTCTTTATCTACGTACCCACCGTCTAAAGTGGGAAACCCGATTGTGGCGCCTTGACAGACGGGGGCGGTTTTAGGTGCAGCCAGCCGGTAACGAGTCTCGAGGAGGGAGAACCTGGACCAGAGGACCACCCACCTCCGGGACCGCGATTATCTTTGGCAGGCTGGCAGCTTCGGGGGCGGCCTTTGATGATTGATTACGATGACAGGCCAGTTCAGGCGCCCCTGGGGCGTGGTAAGCGTATGCATGTCAAGCCACCACCACCACAACCACAAACCACCCAGAAGGGCACCACCACTTCGGGGCGCCGCTTGGTTCGTTGGTTCGTGCGTATCAGGACGTTAACCCAGACAGCACCAGGACACACCCATTTCTGGTAGTCTCGCCTTGCCTGATGGCTGGGATGCTGAATCATGGTTAACCGCGGTGTGTAGACTCTGTGTATCAGTGACTTGGTCATCTCTATCTTCCTAGCGAGACTCTCTCTCTCGTTGACTTCATTTTGAGGATGAAGATAACCGAATGCTGTTTGCTCACGAAGGACCATCGTGACCAGATCTCGGGTAACTCGGAGAAGCATAGAGGGGGGTTAAACACTCCTCCTATCGGGACCGCGGTGTTGGCGTCCTCCAAAAGTGTCGAAACCCCATCGTCCACGTTCCAAGCAGTCCGTCTTTTCCCCAGGAATTGATCGGTTACAGGGAAACCACAGCCTACAGCGCGGTAAACCACAAGGCGAGAGAATTGTCACCTCGCCAAAAAGGCTTGTTTCTCCAGCTCGTGTAGCCCGTGATGTCATTGCCCACCCTATCATGTACCTTTCCCCCCCTCCTCCTTCTAGGCTTCTCCTGGGTAAGCCCATTGAAAGCGTTGGCTGCAATGGAACACTCGCTGCAACAGAACGAAAGGGTCGATCACTTTGGGGAAACGAGCTTGGCGGCGCTCAATGGATGCTTGGGCTGAGGGAGCGCGCTGGAGATAGACGTGCTCACGTGGTGCAGCGTTGCTCATGCATTTCGCGTCCGCAGAAGAACGCCAGCAGTGAGGAGATGGAGGAGGTGGTGTCGTGCCACTCACTATCTCGTCCTATCACGACCCTTACCGCGTTGGCTTTCGTCTCGTCGTCTCTTCAATACCCCCAAAATCTTATCAGCTTGTCGAACCATGCCTTCGAATCGACGCCTCCCCCGGCAATAGAACGATGCCCCTTCTGGACAACGCAGGTCGGGCAACCCGGGCACATGGTTTAGATTGCCGTGGCTCCAGTGTTCCAATGCCGTCCTACCAGACTCCTAGACTCCCAGACCAGTCCCGAAACGCAAGCTGCTGTCCATTTGATCCAAAGAAGCTCACCTCGACTTCCTCGCGATGTCTACGGAGTACACCGGCAATGCTCCTCAACGTGGAAGTCCAACCCCGCAAGATTGGGCTCGCCCACAGCCCACAAGGGCCCCTTCCCCCTCCCCGCTGACACATACAATTGCAGTGGAGAAACGGATCCCGAATCCACACGTCTCAATGATAAGAGACGGCTCTTCTCGGAAGCAGAATCTGGGTTTCGGAAGGGAGCGTGGCCTCGAATGAATACAGCCAACATGACGAAAACTTGGTGGTGATTGACATCGCAAGAGGTGAGCAGGAAACAAATCGTCAGAGGTGAGCTGACCAGCCAGCCTCTCTACGTGCAATAACGAACTACTGCAGAATGCAGACTTGCAGAGAAGAGCCCGCTGGTAGCTATCTCTGCATCCCGGAACGACCGTTCATTATGCGCCCCTGACCACACCCACCAAAGATAACGAAAGAGACCCAACGTGGACGCGTAGGGGTCAACCCGTGTCCCGGGCGAGTGAAGCCTTATCAGTGGACTCGCTCTTCCCCTTGCCATTGAATTTGATGGGGTGCGAACTGCGACGAGCATGGCAAATGGGAAGATTGGGAAAAGCACTCTTGAATTCGTTCGGCCCGATTCTGGTGTCGGATTCGAGTTAATCGATTCTTTAACGCCGATTGAAACTGTTCACCCCCTTTGAAGAGAGTACTATTGCTCTGTCGTGCATTGAGGGCCCTTTCCCGAGTGTCTCTCCATTCAACAATCGATATCTTCATTCCATTCCTAACCACTCCCTACAATGAAGTGCCTTGGACCATTTAACCCCCCTTTTCAAACACATCGCAATGAAATAAATCACATCCAAGCTGGTTAATCCCAAAGTTCCAAACATGCCGGGCAAAAGCCGAGGTCCCACACGTTCACATCACCAACGCTCAACCCCCTGTTCCTATTCTTATCTCTCCTGCTCGCTCGAGTAATTATTTTCATAATTAGACAGCAAGCTGTCAGAAAAAAACAGCCATCGGCACCTCCCGATGACTGACACGGTCCTAGCAAATGCCAAAAAAAAACACCAGGCTAGAAGGAATCTTCGAAGAATACATTTTACATCTTGACGCAATCCTGCGCTTCTCAGACCAAGGGCAATTTGGCGCTATCTGATCATCTCTCCATTCAGAATGATACTTTATTAGTGGTTGTCAAATACCAACAATGTCGATAGGACGCCATTGTGCACGAATGCGATCCTGCGATATTGTTCACCCAGGGCCGCTAGACACACTGAAGAGCTCATGACTCCCAAGGTCACACAACGTTCAGAATATTCATGCCGACGCGCTGAGCCGGCGGTTGATTTCGACTACCTGCGTACCAAGCATTCCTGTCCTATCCTGGTACCAATCGTCAACTGTAATACCTCCAAACGGCGCCGTAACCCTCGTCAAACTTATTCGTACCAGTGGCCGTGAAAGAGATATCCCCCCTTTTTGAGCGCTTCTAGGTCCTATGCAGGACCAATCCATCAAATCGTGTACCTCCTAAACGCCTTGCAAATCTTGACCAAACAACAAGAAAAAGAAATCCCATGCAACAGCGATACGACCGCCCCAATGCACCAGTCACGCCCGTCTACAACGCCTGAGGTCCCTTTCCCCATTTTAAGATAGGACCTCTTTTTCCGCCGCCTCGTCCACTAATTTCCTCTGTTTCAATATTTTGACCAGTTCTGTCATGGTCACTGGTCGTGTCAAGAATAAATCCATTCCGCTTGCGAAGCCCTCCTGTCGGGCGCCCGCCGATCCCAGACTCGTGATGGCAATAACCGTCACGGGTGGGAGGTTGTGTGCCCGTTCAAACTTCCTGATGCGCCTTGTAGCTTCAAGCCCGTCCATTACAGGCATCGTTATATCTGTGCATTATTAGTGACCATT
The DNA here is from genome assembly GCF_030869305.1 of Colletotrichum tamarilloi. Taxonomy (NCBI): domain Eukaryota; kingdom Fungi; phylum Ascomycota; class Sordariomycetes; order Glomerellales; family Glomerellaceae; genus Colletotrichum; species Colletotrichum tamarilloi. The sequence continues at coordinate 21,877 of NW_026849445.1, forward strand.
ACTTCCTATCGTCCTCCGTATTGACTCATACCTATGAGAATACAGCAAAACCTCTGCGGATTAGACGTGTAAGTCTGCAGGGCCTCAAGGCCGTTTGAAGCAGTGGCGTGTCGTTTTTGCAGCCTCTTCATATATGCCGATAGAATCTGCTACCATAAGCCTTTGAACGTACTAGCATCGTCCCCAATAGGTAGACAAACCTTGAGATTGATCGGATTATCGTCCACCAAAAGAAACTCTAGCGGTGACTTAACGGTTCCAGGAGACGGGCTGACGCTTGAGTTCATGTTGCCCCTAGCTGAAGCTGTCGAGGTAGCCGGCGCCGCTGCTGACGCAGCTGGGCGGAAGGGGAGCGTCAGAGTAAAGTTGGAATCACTGGTGTTGGCAATCCAGCTGTCTCCCGGTGACTGAGATACGATCTCGGTAGCTGGCGAGGCCACCCGTACCATTTTGACTGATTCGGATTGCGCTCGCGGTCTCGTCGACAGAGCGTCCGACTTGAGTGCCCGTGGTGATGGAGCAGGCCCTGGGAAGGCATCCGACAGTGGGCTGACGGGTATCGTCTTCGTGGGCTGTCTTTGCTTCCAGCGATCAAGTGCACAAGCCAAAGCCTTTGCAACCTTTCTGGGGCCAGTTCTGAATCACGGTCAGCTTGCGGTTCTTGGAAAGGACCAGATAACTTACGGCTGGGCGATGAACTCCATGACAGCGTCGTGTCGAAGGGAGCGTCTGTAGGAAGTCGCCAGCTTCTGGGCAGATTCGGCATTGCCACAGACTACGACGAGCGGGGTATCAACACCCCCAGTCTCAGACAGACCGAGACGTCTAAAAGCCTCCTCACTGCAAACCATCAAATCCGTCTTGGATGCAGTTCGGCTGTCCTCGTTGAGCTTAAGATCCATCCACTTGAATGGCAAGCTTTCCACAGGAAGATCTAGCCCCCCGGCGCGAAGCTCTTCCGAATCTTCAAGTCCTCTGCTGAACCCACACACCGAGAGTCGCGTTCCGGCCAGGGCATTCAGGTCGGCCGAAAACTTGCGCCCCCTACTGCTCGCTTTGCGAGACAGCACCAGTGGCATCGATACCGTGATGCTCGTTCCATGGCCGACCTGACTCTCCACACTGATTGTGCCACCGAGGCCTGCCACAATCTGTCTGACAAGGCTGAGGCCCAAACCAGTGCCCGGTGCGAGTGCGTCTTCTTGGGAGAACGGAGTAAAGAGCTTGTTGTGCAAGAACTCTTCGGTAATCCCTTTGCCTGAGTCGGTGACGGTGAGCACCACCATCGATGCCGACCGGGATGTCTTATGTACGACCTCCTCTTGCCTAAGGTGGACTTTGATGAATCCCTTAGATGTGTACTTGAGGGCGTTTCCGAACAGATTCATGACTATCCGACGAATGGCGCCCGGATTTGTGTGGACTACCCACGCGCAGTTCGGGTCGATGTCGACAAGAATCTTGACATCCTTCATAGCGGCAGCCGGCGCGTCTGAGGGTTTCCGCCTGTGGCCCAGCCCATCGGATGTCGCAATGGCATCCAGCTTCTCTTGGGCCGGTGTTGGAGGGCCTGAAGACGCACCATGACGTGCCAGAGAGTTGGCAACCATGTGATGAAAGCTGTAGCCGATGAATACACTCTCAATGACCTCCTCTACGAGCAAGTCGAGGTGAACGTCAGAAACCAAGCTCATCATACCAGATTCGATCGATGCCGATGCTTCTTGTCGCAGCCCACGACCTGGGCCATTATTCTTCCGCTGGGACTTTGAAGCTCGGAGGTACGTGTTGACTTTGCTATAGTCAAGCAACTGTGTCGAGTTAGCACGTCAAGTGAGGCTTAGGAAGCGTCATTGTAAACCTACATGGTCAATTGTGTCGAGGAGAGTTTTGCCCGAAATCTCAATGGTGTGGATTACGTCGACCTGGAAAGCATCCAACTGGGTATCGTGAAGAAGTTCTGCAGCGGCGACTACACCATGGAGCGGCGACCGAAGCTCGTGGCTGAGGGAGCCCAAAATGTCTGTCTTTGCCTTCTCTGCCAGAACTGCATCCAGCCTAATGACCTCAGACATGGTGACCATACCGAATGCTCGCAAGAAAGGCAGGTCCGCCGCAGGTGTCAATATCCGAGCCGCGCTCTTGCTCCACACAAAGCCTCCGGCAAAGCATCGTTCTTTTGAAGGATCCCATAGTGGTACTACAGCTACACTTCTCGCACCCGGGAAGATGTCGATGATGGTCTTGGCCTCGTTCCGCCTCGTAAAGTACGAATGTGCTGCTTTTTGCTCAGGGCGCGTAACCGGGAGATCGTGTTCTTCCGTAGGGGTGATATCGGCATCATCGCTTTCGTAGTCGGCGGACAACCATTGGCCCATCTCATCGAAGCTGAAAACCTTGCCGTTGGGGTATCGACGGAGCAATTTCCTGAGGAACTTTTCGCGCAAAGTCAAACGGCTGAGCTGTGGTGCACTGACGCCATTGACAATGTCGTCCATCGTCGACGACCTTCCAAAGCTCTTACACCATTTGTCGTTGACGTCTTCGGACTTCTCGGACAGACTATCCTCGCTGCTAGAAAATGTGTGGTCTGCTACTTCACTAGCCCTCCGTGGACCGGTCACAAGGCCCCCAAAAGAGCCGATGCTCGCATCCAGGAATAAGGCGCCGTCCACTTCGAGGGATTTCCTGATCACATTTGCGGCCCTGGAAAAGATCTTGATGGTCTCTGTCAAGTGCGGGTCGGGCGGCGCCGTGCTTGAGGTAGTGGTGGCGACCGTCGCAGTCGTGGCCGTCGTCTCGACGGAGTCGCTCGATTCGACTTTGGCAGATGAATCACTTGAGTCTGCTCTGATAGGGTTGATGCCCGGGCGGACGGGCTCAGGGGATTCGGAAGATCTAGGTGACGGCGGATCCGCATCGGGCAGTGATACCGCCAGCCTAGGAAGCTCAAATCCGTTCAAAGATGCTCGAGGCGTAGTTCTTGTAGTCGGCACTGGGTCGTCTCTACCTTCGATGAAGTTTCCCAATCCTTGCACCATGCGCTCGCTTCGGCGGTAGCTTTCATTTACTCTTCTAGCGTCGAGATATTCCATTACTGTCCGAGAAATCTCGCGCATGAACTGTAACTCCTCGGTGTCGAGACCATTCCTGGGCTTGTCGGAAAAGATGCAGTACACGCCAATGTTGATACCTTTGGGAGACCGGATGGGAACGCCCGCATAAAAGCGGTTGTACGGCGCTGCGTCGATGTAAGGTCGATTACAGAATCGTCGGTCAGTAGCAAGATCCGGGACTACAGACACGGGAAGTTCATCCTCGTCAGTGGTGTGCGCTGTCGGGTGTAGGCTGCTGGAAGCCGCGTGAGTCGCTCCTATCAAAACATGCTCGCAAATTCCAAAGTCGCGAGGGATAGCTGTCCCGCAGAGCCAAAGATGGTTTTGCCTCGTGTACTTAGTATTCGGCGCCAGGGGCATTGACTGAGTAGCCTCGGCGACGATGTATTGATGCTGACGATCGAATAGCGAGATCAAGGCACGCGATGCGTTTAGTCGCAAGGCACCTAGCTGCGCAAAGGAAGTGAGGCCTGTATCCGGAGACGACGAGATGGATGAGAAGGGGATCGGTCGGTCGGGACTGTTGAACACAGCGTTGGGAATGTGGAAAGAATCATATCTAGAGAGTCGAGTCTGTCAGTTGTTGAATAGCCAAAAGCATCGTGCCCCGAGCCTCTAGCTAAAGCTCGAGAAGATGGAAGGTATGCGCACTTGAATGTCTCCCATTCACGGGCACCTTCTGATATCTTGTTCATACTTCATGCAAGTTGTTGGAGAGTGGGATGATGAAGCTGGCCCTGCCCATGATACAAGGTGTTTTGATGCAGTGTACGGCAACGACAAACGATGGGAAATGTTGTTTGCCGTTGTCAACAACGTAGCCGTAGTCCGTCGTCGTCAACAACTCAGGTCGAGGTAAGGCAAGGTTGGCAAGGTCAGATCAAGTTCAGATCCAAGTCCTCAAAGCAAGGAGAAGAAGCATGCTTGCTTTCAAAGGTGAGGCGGCGGGCATGACTGAAATGCCGCCCCTCCCCGCTGAGGTGGAGCAGGGATCCCGGAAGCCGGGATGAGCATTGTTCGAGAGGGTTGGGGGGACCGCGGCGCAGTAGCGAGAAGACTTGAAGGTGACGGTAGTGCAGGCAGGGCCCCAGGGCCAGGCCAAGGCGGCGCATATCCTTGCCCTGGATGGGAAACCGGTTCTTTGGGCGGTTTGGAGATTGGCCATTGCAACCCACGGGAACCGGGGTTCCAGGCTTCTGCATCCTCCTCGAGGCGTTCTCCCAGAGGTCCTCCCACTGGCTCCCACAAGGGCAACTGGAGACCTAGAGCCTGCCACGGTGCGTGTGTGTGTGAGTGTTGGTGGGCAGTTTTGGCGGTGGAATGTGGAATGGAGGGGCGTCCCTCGTTTGGCTCCGTTTTGCGTTGATGGGGGACCCTCGGAGATTCTGAGATGCGCTAGACTTTAGCGGCCGGCGAGGAAAGTGTGTAGTTTGTCTCTCTGCAGCAGAGGGGCAATAATTTGGCGACATTTGAGCCGGATTCCGCAGCATCAGCTAAGGTGCTAAGGTAGTTAGAGGGCAAGTTCAGATGCATGCCCAACCGGTATGCGTATCGCAATCCATCTACATAGACTGCTGTTCGGTTGCATGTTTTAGGGGTCTGGACGGCCTTAGCGCGATGGCACGCCGCACGTGGAAGGGAAATCCAAGGGCGGTGGTGTATTTCCGCGTGTGTTCTGGACAGTATTTGTGTGTGTGTGTCCCATCCGTCCGTTACCCTAAGCTCTAAGACCATCCGTACAAGACTCTAATGGTGGTGGTGGTGGTTAGGTTGAGAAAAGTGTTTTGCACGTTGACGCCTGAAGAGAGATCGGAGGCTAACGAGGCGAGATGGTGGGACGGCGCAGATGGTTTTGGGATGGTGGCGGCGGCCAGACCGACCCTTGATCCTTTGTCCTTTTCTGAAAGACTATGGAAAATCTAGTCGGAAGAGACAGAGTTGAGCAGAGGGATCAGAGGGATCTGAGGGCGCCTGGAACGATGATGGGCAAAGTGTAATCGTCTGGTCTGCCAGGGCAAGATTGGAGTATGCGTAGACTACTGGCTGACTGGTTGGATTCGGGATTTCCAGTGTCGTGTGCCATGCAACACTGACGACGGGCCGATGAACTGATGTCTGAGTCTTGACTGTCATTGACCAACGGAGAATGGATGGACGTTGCCTTGGCTGTTGGTGCCAGGACGCTCCCCTCGGTCACCGCTCAATACTGCCCTCTTTCTTCTCTTGATCGACTCGACTTCCTCCCTCTAGTCATCCATATCGCTATCACTCTCGCAGTCTCGTGGACCTTGAACGTCGCCCACTTGCTTCCATGTGCGCAGCAAACCGAGGCGGGGGAAGGCCAACCACAGCGAGGAGAGTCGATGACGGGACTGGCTCCGGGATCCTTGAGAACTTGGGCTGATCCTGGTCCCCACAAGTACAGGCCACTTTCAGAGTCGAGACTCAAGCCAATTCCACCTCTTGCCCCTGTCCAAGGTCCACGGGGGGGAGCAAATGGAATGGGCAGCTCGATCATCGACAAAAATCGGAGAGGGCAGACCGATGAACCATAGCCGTGGGAGATTTCGAGAGGGCCACCAGGTGAGCGGTGAAGAGCCAACAATAGGCGTTTTGCTGCACAGCATGCAACGAGATCTGCATGGCAAAAATGATGGTGGACTCTCTGAAGGAATGGGCAGAAAGAAGAAGACACTGTGAAGATACAGCAAAATTGTGCGCCTGGATGCGGACGACAGACAAATACGTACAGTGCGAAGTGCGGATCCGCCCTGAAGCCCGTGGCTCGGTACGTACTCGGAGACCGGGGAAAGTAAGAGGCGGAAGAGTGGGGCATGAAGATGGTTTGCAAGGGACTCGAACCCAAACAAGGGAAAGAGCGGGGCTCCGAGTCAATCGCCCTGCTCCTTCTCAACTTGCTGCTTTCCCATTCCAAGTTTCCAACCGGCAGCTGCCCCGCTTGGTCCCGCTTATATGCTGTAATCCCGTACCGTGCACGTGAACGGTGCACACACAGTCAAGCAAGCACATTGAAGGACACTCGGTACGTACTCCAGCACTCCAGTGTCTCCGGACCTCCTATGCATCTTCCAAGTTCCAATCGCAGCTCTGACACGCCCTTCATTTTATCACCGACAAATCATGGCCTCACATGTTCGACGACCTTCTCCCATGGCCCATCAGTCCTTGATGTCAGAGTCGAGACCAACGGTCCAACACGTAATCGATCTTGGCTTCGTCTCCTATCCCACAGCAGCAACAGCCTCCCATCAATACGAGACCATATGATCTGAGTCAACCTGAACCACTTGCTCCAGACGACCTCCGCACTCATCCGTTCCCTTTCCGTCGCCCCAAATCATGCACATTCCGCAATTCAGCAGACAATGAGACGATGAAATCCCATCGTACATCAGCCGAAACCATCGTCATCCTGTGTCCTAGCCACTAAACCATCGCCCGCTTCAGGCTGTCCCACAAAGAGCAATGTCAGCATCGCCAGCGAGCCAAGTGTGCAAGGCACCAGGGGGAAGTGGGCATTGTCCAGTCCTTGGAGATTTCGAAAAGCCCTCGTTATTGAGAAAGAATCGATCGAAACCGTACGCCCTGCATCTGCAGCTCTGTTAAACGGTTGGGCAGCTTTCCATCGACCAGCAACTGGAAACCCCGTCCTGGACCCTGATTCAGCCCCTGGCCCGTCGGTCATCCCTGCGGCGAGCATCCCGTTGCCGTTGCCGGGGCTTTCAACGCCCAAAACCTCTCAGTCCTACCCTCTGGCCCCTGGCAGTCACGCACGACGCAAGACCCCGAAGGACCCCGATCGGTCACCCGGGTCGGCCATGCCACTACATCGAGCCTCGAATGTGACATCGACCATATTAGATCGCTGACGCTATGGTGTTTTGGCCGGGGGTCAAACAACGACAGAGATCTGCACGCCAAAACAATCAAAAAACCGTTGCAAAAAAAGAACCTTCTGGCACAATCTGTCAAATGCCCGCAGGATCGCTGCCTTGACGCCGTTTACACGCCATCCGGACCGACATAACGTACGCTAAAACTAGCTAAATATGTTTTGGCACATGGTACGGACGACGGTGCCAAGTTTCACATCCACATTTGCTAGCACGCCCTGGGCCCTGCGACCACGGAGTGCAGAGTCTCAGCTTTGCTCGGATACAGATTGTGGACAGCAAGCGTGGGCAATATTCACGTCACGACGTACGACTCAGTCGTCCCCGTTCCGCATGACATCGAATTTCCATCTCCAAGGACCATAGCATCCAAAGCAGGTTAAGAGTCCGAAGCTGGTGAGGCTTAAAGAAAATGTCAGCATAAGCCTCTCCGACAATAAGGCTATTCTAGGCATGATCAACCAGCTTCATCCCGCTGATGACTCCCTCAAATCCACTGCCTCCGACTGTTGCCAACGGCGCCTCTACCGCAATGGGCTGCCAGACAAACCGGGCTCCGTTCCAGCCCATTATTGTCAAAAACTCCTTGGGCTCGCCGTCCCCAACGTCCAAGAACGTCTGCCTCCCCCTGCCAATGAGGCTCGCGTTTGTCCACGACCCCACGGGGAACGTGTAATTGAGCGCGTAAGTGCTCTCCCCTGAAAAGAGCATGACGGCGTCCACAGTCCCATTGCCAAACCATAATCCGCTGTCTCCACCGCTGAAGATGGCTCCCTTGGCGTCGGACGTGGGCTTGATCGAGAAAGAAAGAGTGTAATTCCTCCCCTTTTGCGTCAGCGGAGTCGTGATGCTACACGCAGACGCCAGAATGGCACCTTCATCGCCCATCGCGCACGTCGAGGTTGCATGGTAGTTGTTGCCCGACAAATCTTCAACAGCTGTGCCGTTGCTACCTCGTCCCTGCTTGAAGTCGTATTCAACGATCGTCGATCCGGTGGATGCGATTCTTCGATCAAGGTTCTGCCCCGGCGCGAGAGGCTGCAACGCAGAGAAAAGGCCTTGGTAATCAGCCTCAGCAGCTTCGCCTCCCCACTGCTTGTCCGCGAGAGCAGGCAGGCCATCCCTCCATTGGTAGTATCCCTCCGTCACCGTCGTTGCATTCGGGCCAAAATCGTTCCATTGCGGCGCAATATGGCCCAGGAGCGATGCACTGTCCCTTGCGGCATTGTTAGATGCATTCGTGCGATCAAATATATTTGGCGAAAATGGTGATCCATCGGGCGAGCCATTAAAGATGAATTCTAAGCTGAGTTCATGCTGTTCGCCAGGTCAGTCCGGTCACCACATCAACACAAACCCGCTCCGTTCGATTACTTACACCATACCACTCGCTCCACTTTCCAACCGTGTAGATGTAGTCGCCCGAGTTGAGTACCTCGTACCCGTTGTTGACAAAGTCGTAGAGCGGGTTCGCCTCAAAGTTGGCCCAGTGCTGAATCGAAACGGACTTGTTGACGGTTCCGCCGACTGACGGCGCAAAAGTTCCCCAGATTCTGACCTTCTTACCGGATGTGCTTGTGATGTAGTCGTTCATCTCGTCCACAAATCGCGTGTACTCGGCAACCAGGGCGCTGAATGATGAGCACATGCTTGGAAACTGCCACTTTCCGGGGGCGACGTGACTTACTCTTCACTCAGCGTCGGATCGACATACTCATCGGCACCGATCGAGACCGTCTTGGTATGGAACCATGGCAGGAAAATCTCCCAGATCTTCTTCACCATCGGTATCGTCTCCGGGTTTGAGATATTCAGCAAGCTCAAGTCGCTCAACAATCCCAGCTCGGGCTTCCACTGCGAAATCACGAGAGCGTGCCCGGGAGCCTCGATCTCCGGCAGAATCGTCACACCGCGCGCTGCGCACTTCGCTTGAATGTCGTCAAAGACGTCCCGCGTGTAGCTCTCATTTGCGCGCCTATTGAGGCCCTCGAGGGCTGGATCGTCGGAATTCAACCGAAAGGCGGCATAGAGTGAAAGCATACGCTCGCGTGAGTAGATGGCGACATTGTTGTACAGATTGTCTGAGAGGTGCAGCTGGAAAGTGTTTTGTTTGAAGAAGGACATGTAAGCGCACATTTCGATGAGGAATTCGGCTGGGTAGTAGTGTCTGGCGATATCGAGCTAACATAGTGCATAGGCAGTCAGCTTGCGGTTCTCTTCGCTTCGGCATCCGGCCGAGGGTCGGTCACGTTTCCCGCAATACGCGCTCCGGCTCGGGCGGAAGGATTCTCTCACCATCATTCCCCGGGTTCCCCATCCGGGGCTATCTGTCCCGTACCCCAACTTCAGCTCCCCGTCTCCGAGGATGAGCTGCTGTAGGATTGTCCGAGTACCCCACCACACGCCCAGCGGGCTGGCACCTGTGATAAGCACACCGTCGATCGTGACATTGAGAGAGTATCCCTCAGAAGTCTCGCGCCCAGCAGCATCTTTGTAGAGGCTTGCATCGTCGGCTAGCGTCAGGAAAATGGCTCCTTGCTCCGGGGCATCGCCTAGCTCGATCGGAATATCGAGTCTGAGCGACGAGGCGAGGTCCTCTCCGAAGGTTGTAGCAAAGGCATGCAGAGTTGGCGGGATGAGTGTTTGGCCTTTGTCGTCGACGGAGTCTGCGTAGGCTGAGGAGACTATGATCTTGGAGAGAGAAGAGGCGGCGATGGTGCCGCCTGTTGGAGTGTAGGGTGCTGTTGGAAGGCCTGGGAGAAAGTCTGCTCCCGCTGTGGCTGCGAGAGAAACGAGGGCGGTGGCGAGGAACCGCATCGTGAGGGTCGATCAATGGCTTTCGGTCACGATCTTGGGGTTGTGTTGCGATTTCCCCTCCCCAATTGCAGGATTTGACCTTCTATAAGTACGGCAGGACGAGGTCTTGGCTTCAATGGACATTTCAATCTTATCATCAGAGCATCGTGGGTACGACGCGACGGGACGTGACCTCGGCGCGCGGGGGCTCGGAGCCGGATGGGATGTTTGGTGAGGGGAACCCAGCTTGCGCGACACCCGGCGCGAACCATGGTGACATAACTTTGTGATGAGAGCTGTGCGATTGTAGAAGGTAGTAGCCGGATCTGCGTTATTGGGTTCTTACCCCTCAGGTGATGGAAACATTGCAAACAATTTGGGGATACGAAAGCCATAGTGATAGAAACCAACATCGCAACGTGGGTGGAACTCGGTTCCTGGGGCCACACGCTCGGAAGTTACGAGGCTAGCCAGATACTGCTTGCAGTTCCGTCAATCCAACAATTGGAACGACTCTGGTAGTGTGCTCAAGCTCACAACAACTGTGATCTGTTGGTGTGATGGCAACGTTGCAATCAATTATCTCTCCCTTTTTTGCAGTTCATCCCCCCCCCCCTGATTAAATGTTCTAATCTCTCTCCCCGCGCTTAATGAGTGGGGTCCGGGAGAGGCAGACTGCTACTGCGGAGTCGTTGTTCCGGTGCTCCGTTGGACGGCGGCGTGGAAGTCGGACAGGGGCCGGGCCGGGGTTTATGACTGTGGACGACGTTGCGTGGTCTATGAATTGTGTATTTCAGTTTACTGGACCGTTGCACGCGTGCAATTGATAAAAGGGTTGTACATGATGATTAGAGATGAGGTTATCCGACTCAGCAGAGACAGCTAGCTCACATTTCGATTGTGCTATTTACATCTTGTTCCAAACTCAAGAATGTGCTGTGTTCATGTTTTGAAAGAGAGTAGGCATGTAACACGTCTCGTCAGTGACATGTACGTGTCGTGCAGTCACACATAGGGCATCAAAATACATAATGAAAGTTGATTATCTATCGAGAATGGGAATAAAGTCGAAGCCAGCTTCCCGTGAACCGGTTGGTATTCGTGATGAGTATTATGGGACACCCATATATAAGGTCACGTGTCGAGCGGTGAGGCCTGGGATCGTTGACTATATAAAAACAAAAAGAGTTCACCCCCCCGGTGCCGAATTGGGGGCTACATCTCTTGGTGCTCATACTGGGAATCGAACTCGAACTCGTAGCCTGTCGTCGAGTAGGCTTTGGGCGTAATTTGATTGTTGACCGTAGACCACTCCACCACCCAGCCAGTTTGACCTGACCCGTCGACCTAGACGGGCGCCTCCTGGCTGGTGACAGGATTGGACTTGGGGGTCCCTAGATAGCCTTACACCCGGCCATCGCCCCTTCCCTACTGGTCGTCGAATGGTCTTGCAAAGTCGTACGGGTGCATATTCACACATTGCCCGACGTTTGGATCCGCCCTGGAAAGTCTTCATGGTCAGAAATCTATTGGATCTTTCTAGCAAAGATGCGAGCCCGTTTGGGAAAACTCACGAGTATTCCCAATTCCAATACTTCCTCCGGCCGCCGCGCTCGCAGCCGGCCTCTGCCTTCATGCCGCTATAGCATTCTTCTATATCGATGTCGCGTTGGTCACCATTCCCGATATACTAGCGCTACGTCAGCGATAAAATAGAGTCAGGAAGAATTCCTTCCATCATTCATACGAGATGAAGATGCAGAAGGAACGAAACACGACTTGATCTCTGTCTTACCGAAAGCTCAAAATCCCACTTTCTACCCTTCGTATCCATGATGCAGATTCGGCGGAATTCATTCTTTACATAGCTGCCCGATAGCTGAGCGCACACGATTCTCAAGTCGACTGGGGTGTTGTTGTTAACGTCGTATTCGCCTGTCATGCCGTTCTTGTTACATTCGGCAAGTACTGTTGGATCAAAAGCGAAGATGGTCGCTATAAGTAGAGACTGGATGGTTTTCATGACGGGCAACGAAGGAACGACTGGATAAGTGAATAATTAGGGATTTGGGAAAGGGGAAGAGAATCAAGTACTAAGAGAGAGCAAGATGTTCGCTCTTTAGTATTTGCGTGCAATGCAGGCCATGCAACTTCTTTATTTCAGTGATGAATTGAACTTGACTTACCCAAGGTGAGGTATAAAGGGTTAGAGGCAGTTGCCGCTTAAAGACGTCAGCATTTCGTGGTGCCACAGATGCTTTAGTGTCAAGTTACAAGGGAACTTGGGTGAGCCCCAAACTCAGAATGGTACAACAGCAATCAACGCTGGGCGGATGAGTCTCTTTACCCATAGGTAGCAAGGGAATAGGTTGTGTGACATACTTACACAGTACAGCACCTGACAACGGCTTAGTCCTCATATGGCTTCCTTCAGCATTGCCTCGATTGGGCGAGTCGACGATGTCGGGGCCACCCCAGGGGCACTTCTCCGCCTCCTGAGTCGGGACTTTTTGTACATTTCTTAGGACCTCGGCGACGAGATCCTCGGATGACGCCGAGTATCCAGGTACGCCTATGTGCTACAAAGGCTTCCCTGCGATTTTGCTCCGCATAACACGGCTTTGGCACCGAGCGCCGTACATGGGAGATGAGGGCGCATGTGTTCTTTCAGGTGTTTCTCCCTTGACTCTCCCACTCGCACGATCGGGCCCTTGCCTCCTACCTACGTATGCTCTTTCAAGTTTGGAGGCTGAAGTGGAAACTCCGGATGCGGAGTGTGCACTCCAGCTGCATTAGCTTGTTCCTCGACGATATAAGTCTGCATGAGGACCCTGCGTAGGCATCTTTGATTAGTCTGAGAAACAGAGTCAGCCCATCTCGAAACTCATATGAAAGCTTACGTACTTGTGTGATGCATCTCTAGCTCTCCTAGCACCACCACCGCCAGACGTCTCAAGATGAATTCCATATTCTCTCAACTAGCAGGACTCCTTTTACTCGTCGTAGCGATTGGCCTTGTAGAGGCAGCACCTGCCATAGCCGAATCACGAACCCTTACGTCCTACCCGGGCTCCAAATTGAGTTTCTACAGATTCGCGATGCCAATCAACCGGACTCTACTTACTGAAAAGTTTGGAAACCCTGTTCTCGTTACTGACACTCGAAAGTCGTTTTCTCCTGAGACCCAAAAACTGCGCAAGGAACGAGTCGAAACTTTTGTTGCTAAAAACTCCACCGTAAGGCCGCATGTCGGCAACAAAGTGGATGGGAACAAGCCAAGGAGAGCCTTCAGGTGGGTCACCTTTCTGAATATACGAGATAACACAGAAGAGGTACTGATGGATGACAGGACACGCCAAACCTTTTCAAGTAGCATCCGCGCCAGATCAAAGCCTGGAGCATTCCCCTGGGCGGGTCTCAACCCCCAAGGAACATACCCTTGGACCAAATCAATTCTATGCATGGCGATCTGCGAAAGGAACACATATCACATGAGAGATATCCTGAAGGGAAAGGGAAGGTGGCAAGCGTGAGTGAAATCTCTTGAGTTTCGGACCTTTTTACTCAGTCATTCCCTCAGTAGGCCATCTTGATTTAGTTGGCTGACTTGACTCGCGATGAAGATGTTTACTGAAGTGCAAGTCTGATGGATCCATGACTGATGTTGTTGGCGAGATCTATGAGGCAAGTTTCAAGGAGGATTTCGCGCCCTTGGCTTACTACAACGGGTATCTGGATTACGTCTCTGGCAAAACTGGCGTGGTGGAACAGAAGATGGAGTGGAGGGCCGCGTATTAAGCAACGGGTTACGTCCATCATCTCATGACCCAAAGGACCTGTGAAGTAAGTTCACTCAGACGACATAAAAGGGAACATGCTTCACACTAGCTTTGTATTGAATATCTTGTACGAGCACAGTAGGTGCTGGCGTAGTAGGTTGTGAGATTATGTCTATCAAACCCAGGAGGGAAAAGCCATTGGGGGCAGCCGAATTCCAAGATTTTGCCACATTCATATGCCATTGAAAGCACTCCCGTGGCCATCGCATCGATGTCTGAATCAAATCAGAGGAGCTGAGACGTAAACCCACATGGCGCCTTGTTCGTAAGCCGGCATGCCTCCCTGAACGGTGTTGTCGGATCTCCAGCAGCGATCCATGATGCGTCCAGCAGTGCGGGCAACGTTGTTACTGGATGGCGAAGAGAGTTAGTCCCATCTATACGGATCTTTTGAACTAAGAAACTGAATTCAACATACCAGTTGGTGCTCACTTCTCCAGCTCCACTGCCACTTCCAACAATTTGCGCATTACCAGCGGTACACATCGCCGTCGCTGTTCTAGTCCCGCAATTTGCGTTGAGACCGGCAAGGTAGTTAATACACGTCACAGCATCAGGTGCCTATGGAGTGTTAGTCTTGACTTCCTATTCAATGAAGGTCACCGAGCTTCGCATACCCAAGCGGAAGGCTTGCCATCGTTGCATACGAGAAACTGCTCCTGTCTCTTATCAAGTGAGCCATCTACAAATATAATGTTAGCATGCATACACCCAACATTGACATTCAGGTAGAGACAATTAATGGGGATAAAAGATTTACCTTCGTGAGCCGCTGCGGATTTGGCCGCAGCTTCAAGGGCTTCGTCGACGGATAAAGCGCTTTCAGGGTCGGCAATGATTGTCTCAACCCAATGTTCCCAGGACCAGTCACCCACAGCAACTGCATCCCGAGAGTTTACAAGAGGAGCAGGAGAAGCAGCTGCGAGAGCCACCAGGAAGAGCAAAGTGACTGGAGAAAGGGCGATTTGGACCATTGTGAAAGGATTGTCTGGAAGCTGTGTTTAGAGATCTGTGTGTGAAGGGTAGTTTATGATCAACTTCAGGCAGTAGGTGCCTAGGGTTTATATAGTCGTTAGCTCCAGTATGGAATCAAAACATGTGGCAACACGAAAAACCTGCCATACTGAATACTCGTGTCTCTCGCCATGGTCTTCTCGATTGCTACATGGAGTTGGCATTGGCATTGGCACGATAACTCAATGTATCATCGCTGGATAGGCCGTGCCTCCTCTGGTATTGGAGCTCGGTATGGGAAGCTTACGCCTCTGCACGATTCACTGTGCCATGACCTTGCGTAAACGAGGTCGTCAGACTGACCTGACTTTTTGATCGGCCGTCTTTACTATGCGTCAAATTTTCACTACTTAGGTGGCCGATCGGCCACGGAAAGTGATCCATGAAGTAGTTTAGAAGTTGACGCCAAGAACCATTGAACCAAAGTCCCTTCGCTTACCTCTTAGTCTGAGCTAGCAGGCGGCCGACCGACGTTTTGATAGTATCCTGCGAGCTTCAAGAATGGTAGCATCCGTTGTGACGCTGACCGAATACGAGAATTGAGCTTCAAACAATTTGCCCGTGATTCTTTCTGTTCCGAACTCTGGCACCCGCCATAACAACGCAATTCAGTAGCCTGATCGAGCCTTGGTTCCTTCAATGGAACCAATTACGTTGGGTCAGGTCTTTCTAGTCTTGCACTCGTCATATTATCTGAGATTCAATTCGTCTGATCGGTTTAGGTGGAGGAAACAGGGCCCCCTTGCCCCTAAGCAAGGAAGAACAGAAAGTGAAAGCCACCCGGCCAAGACTCTTCAACCTTGCTTCTCGCCATCAATTGGAACCCACTTGTGATATCAAATAAGCATATCAAGAACTCTAGTCAGCATGTGCGGGAGCTTAGTGGTGTTGCATAGATGTATTTGGCGCATGAAGAGTGGCAGTACTTGGCAATATCGCCTGTTGCTGCGACGAATGACTTAGTCCCTTGGGTCCTAGAGCGTTACTGGCGTATGTGATGTTTCTGGGTGTTCCATCAACTTTTAATCTGAACTGGTTTCGACCTCTTGTATGCTTAGCAGTCACTCTCCATATGAACGAGGAGGGTGGAGGAATGAAAGTCCACAAATCGAGCGAAGACCACGGCGGAAGCTGACATGACACCTGGGGTTTCTAACAATTGGGCACTCCAAAACACGCAGTCAAGCAGACAACATCCATAAAGACACTTCGAGGTATTGCCGTAGTTCCATTGATCATTCGTCGAGCTGTGTCTGCTCCTATTGAACTGTCAACTTGATGAACTCATGCCAGTCAAGTCGTCGAATTGCACTTTTTCAACTACCTATTCAAAGCCCGCAACAATCTTGTGGCGCCTCACAACTCTGTAGTTGCCAAATTGAGGGCAAAGTACCGTTTGACAGTCGACTTTCGTCAGTGCACTGGTCCTAGTATCACCGAGATCAGTAATCCTGCATTGAAGTTGCGCGTATCCGGCGTATTTGGCGTGTCTTCCCTGTGACCGGGCCGGTCGCCCCACTTCGCGCCGAAGTTGTCGTGCTTTGAAGGATCTCCATCCGTGACTCCCTGAGTCATCGTTCAGAGCACATATGTATATTTGAATCTTGATCTGAACATCGGAAACGTTGCAAACATTGACAAAAACTTGGCAAATTAGGCCTTCATTACCAAGACCTACCAGAACCATGGACCCTCCCGTTGGACCTCTCGTAGCCTCCGCCGACCCGGCAACGGCTCCGTCCCATACCCCGCTCCACGGCCGATACACCTCCGTGGTCCCGTTGCAACCATCGCATGCGCAGGCTATCTTCAAGCACCTCGGCCGAGAAGAAAACGCTTGGCGCTGGACATACCTTTTCAATGAGCCTTTTCTCGAGATCGAAGAATGTGAGGCAGCTTTCGAGGAGTGGAGCGTCTCCAAAGACCCGTTGTACTTCACTGTATTATCCGGCCCAGCATCGGATCTATCATCCGAGCCAGTGGGTGTAATGGCATATCTCTCCATTGTTCCGGCTCATAGACGTATCGAGATTGGATGCATAATTTTCAGTGAGCATCTGAAGCAGACGCGTGCCGCCACTGAGGCCCAGTACCTTCTCATGAAGAAT
Source organism: Colletotrichum tamarilloi (assembly GCF_030869305.1). NCBI lineage: Eukaryota > Fungi > Ascomycota > Sordariomycetes > Glomerellales > Glomerellaceae > Colletotrichum > Colletotrichum tamarilloi. The sequence goes on from NW_026849445.1 coordinate 38,664, forward strand.
GCTTTCGAGGGCCTGGGCAACTACAGACTCGAATGGAAGGCCAATCATTTGAACAAGCCGAGTCTCGCAGCTGCTGCGCGGTTAGGATATACTTATGAAGGCATTTTCAGGTGAGAGTTTAATGAAAACTATTCTCGGTCAAGGACTGACAACCGGCAGAAAGCACATGGTCGCCAAGGGAAGACGTAGAGATACAGCTTGGTTCAGCATCACAGATGATGAGTGGCCAGTAGTCGAAGCCGGCCTGGAAACGTGGTTGAGCGAAGGAAACTTTGACGAGAATGGTAAACAGCGCAAAGGTCTGAAGCAGTGCCGAGAAGCAGTGAAGACATAAAGAGGAGCTTTGCAGCTTGGCTTTCGGAAGTTCTAGTTAGGAGGTAAGAGAGGAGCCGTCAAGCGCAAGGTAGCATAGAAAGGGTGAACAGGTTATTAGACGCAGACAAATGATAACGTTGGTAATGCTTCCGGCGCAACCCATGCTGATTGAAAACTGCATCGGATATGCAAGTGCTATCTCGAACCAAGCAAATAGCTCGCTTCCACTGAGAGCGAAGGTGATGACGGAAATGCGTCATGGCTCCAACTCCCCCGGTCTTGGCCTTGGTGATCCTGCATCTCCCCCGCAGTTGACTTGGAGCTCAACATGACAAGATCGGTGCTTCGGGATTTTAGGCTAAAGCCACAATTCTACGTGTAGGGGTTTCCACGGCGCCGGTCTCTCGGAAAAGCGCCGCACCGTTGCCCGCGATCTTGTGAACGACTTTCGACCGCTGCTAGGATTTCTTCCGTGGTGTGGAAATCGACTCCAGAACGATGCAGGTTTTCCATGAGCGCTGCGGGGTTACCTGAGTTACGGGCCCCTGAAAGCCATAATAACATGATGACCAGCTCATAATTACTTGCCAAAGAGCCTGGTAGTTTGCTAGCTTTTTCATCATGAAGTCCGGACTCCTAGCTTTAGCAATAGCCCTCTTCGGAGTTGTCCGAGCTGAGAACTCAACCTTTCAAAACCCCATCATTAGCGGCTTCAACCCTGACCCCAGCTGCATCTTTGTTCCAGATTTGAACAATACCTTCTTCTGTGTCACGTCCAGTTTCCTGGTTTTCCCTGGCCTACCCATCCACGCAAGTCGAGACCTGGTGCACTGGAAGCATGTTTCCAACGCATTCAGTCGAGCAGACCAGCTGCCAGGTCTAGCTTTTCTGCCAAAGGCAACGAGCGGCATCTACGCACCCACATTGCGATTCCATGAGGGCATCTTCTACCTTTTATGTACTCTTGTAAATCAGCAACTCCCGAGAACGAATGACAGTCGTTGGGACAACTTTATCCTCACATCAACCGACCCATACAGCTCAGATTCTTGGTCGGATCCCGTTCACTTCAGCTTCCCCGGATTCGACCCGTCACCGTTTTGGGACGATGACGGCAAGACGTACGTCTCGGGTGCGCACACAGCCGCGTACTACCCAGGTATAATGCACGCGCCGCTCGATCTGGAGACCGGAGAGATCGGAGACATCATCATGCCCTGGAATGGTACTGGCGGGCGATCTCCCGAGGCACCTCACATCTGGAAGCGTGATGGGTGGTACTATCTACTCCTTGCTGAAGGTGGCACCCGTGAAAATCACATGGTCACAATGGCTCGATCCAAGAGCCTAGAGGGACCTTACGATCCAGCACCGGCAAACCCACTGTTGACTTCTGCAAACGATACTACCTCTTACTTCCAAGCTGTTGGGCACGCAGATTTGTTCCAGGATGCCGATGGAAATTGGTGGTCTGTCGCCCTCGCAGTTCGGGCTGGCGGCACCTATGGGCAGGATCCCGGAGCATACTTCGGCAACCTGCCGATGGGCAGAGAGACGGTACTTACGCCCGTCACCTGGGAGAGGGATGAGTTCCCAGTGTTTACGCCGGTCACTGGCAATGTCTCTGGCTGGCCGCTACCCGCAAAAGCTATCCCAGATGAGGGAGAAGGTCAACTCAGCGACGCAGACGATGTTATCACCTTTCCGCCGGGAAGCAGTCTGCCTATTCATTTTATCCATTGGCGCCTGCCAAAGGCTAGAAACTACGCGGTCTCGCCACCAGGTCACTGGAATACACTGGCGCTGAAGTCTTCGGTACTCAATCTCACGGCTTTCGACGCTGACTTTGCCTTGGGTCGTGGTCAGACTTTTGTCGGACGGCGGATGGCTCATTCGCTCTTCAAGTTCCGTGTTGATGTCGACTGGGCAACGTCATTGACGAAGGAAGAGATGGAGGTCGGCGTCTCAATTGTCCAAGATCAAGCACAACACTTTGATCTTGGTATTGTCATGTTGAAGCCAGAGGGAAGTGAGGATCTTCGACCGCATCTTCGGTATCGTGGTATCTCGGAAACACCGTATAGGGCGGTCGAACATCCGCCTAATGGGATTTACCCACTTCCTGGTGGTTGGGCTGGGCAGAAGATTTCGCTCCAGATTGAGGCTGTTAACAGCACTCATTTCGCATTTTCTGCCGGCCTTGCGGGTCTCAGGGAAGACTCCGATCTGAGAGTCTTCGGATATTGCAAGGGGACCGAGTTGGTTCCTTACTACTCTGGTAGGCTCACCCACCATGAGGACAATTGGAACCCATATTGACAATTATGATTCTAGGTTCCGTGGTTGGCGTGTACGCAACATCTAATGGGAAGCATGGAGAGCAGGCGTTTGAGACATACATCTCCAACTGGCGGTACAGGGGAATCCGACAGCTCAGAAGCCAGAAGGATGTCGACGATGCTGACAACTCTAGTGCTTAGGGTGGTATGGCCGAGGCCTTTCCACCATTTGCAATACCACTGTCATCCTACTTTATGAGACGATGTTCAAAATTCTCCTTAACCATGGGTCTTGCCAAGAGCTGCCCCGCAAGCTGTCTGTGTGGGAGCCGGAGCCCCCCTAAGACCCATTTCTCCGAAGCAACCCATCATCAAGTCGCAACATGTGAATTGGAGCAATTCCATCATCGGTTGTAGGCTCCAATCGTCTGCTAGCTTGAGGTAACATCGTGTCAGCTGCCAGGCTTCGGAGTCAAGATTCCACCGACGGCCCTGAGCCCAGCTTGCTGCGCTCGTAAATTGCCTGGCAGTTGAATAATCCTGCTTAAGACAAGGACTCTGAAGAACACATTCAAATGCCGCCACACCTCGGTAGGTCCATGGATGGCGTCTATAAGACCTATCGGACTATGATCGCCCAAGCATTGAAGACTTCTGGAACTATCGGTCAAAGCGGGGGACCCTGAACCCTGAAACCATCAATACCACCTTGCGACCAATATCGTCGGTGCCAGTGTCGAGCTCGGGACGGTCGGACGCCAAGTTTGAAACGTGAAACTCTAAACCATAGTATATAACAAGCTACGCTCTTGCGCGCCGCGAGGCTTTTCGTCGCTTGTGCAATCACGATCAACAATAGACAGATTCAAACATCAAACGACGTAGGCATTAAAGTACACAGACTTGAAGATGGCGACAGCGTTTTTGATGGGCGGCTACAACTTCAAGCCGGACTCTGATATCCCAGACTTGACAGGAAAGGTCGTTCTCGTCACCGGTGGAAATGCCGGCCTCGGACTGGAGACGATCCGACAGATTGCAAAGCACAACCCTAGGCATATCTATCTCGCAGGACGCTCAAAGGAAAAGGGCGAGGCCGCAATCGAAGCACTGAGAAAAGAAGGCTCCAGCATCGCGCCAATTTCTCACCTGCCGCTTGAATTGTCCTCATTTGAAAGCATCAAAGCCGCCGCTAAACAGTTCAATGAGTCTTCTTCTCGGCTGGACCTTCTCGTCAATAATGCTGGAATCATGGCGACGCCGGAGGGCCTCACAAAGGAGGGTTACGAGATCCAATTTGGTACAAACCACATGGGTCATGCACTTTTCACGCAACTCCTGATACCTACCTTGAAGAAGACGGCGACCGAGAATCCCGACGTGAGGGTCGTGTTCCTCTCCTCGGGCGCGGAAGGCTGGGCGCCCAAAGATATTTACCAGTTCGACAAGCTCAAGACCCAGATGCCCGAAACCCCCAGCCGCTTTCGTTACGGCATTTCAAAGGTGGCGAACATACACTACGCCGCCGCCCTCGCCGAGCGGCATCCGGAGCTCAAAATTGTCAGCGTGCACCCGGGTATCGTCGACACAAATCTGGCACAATCCATCATCAGCAAATCCAACTTCGTCTTAGGCACGATTGTGTATCTCGGCACTAAGATCGTAGCCGTCAGTCCCCAGAAGGGCGCGCTCAACCAGCTCTGGGCATCCTTCAGTCCAGAAGTCAAGAGCGGCACCTTCTACTTCCCAGTTGGTGTCACCGGTAAAGGTACGAGATTGAGCAAGGACAAGGACAAAAGGGAGGAGTTATGGAAATGGACCGAAGACGAACTCCGGAGTCATTTGTAGGGGGATATCCGCAACTGGCCGAGCAGAAAAGAGACAGCTCACAAAAGACCAAATCCACCACCATTTACCAAAAAAGACTTCGTATTTTCTTTTTCCTTCTAGCGTAATGCGGAGACAGAAATAAAGTGTTCCAAGGACCGGCAGTTTCATGTATGTTGAATCTCCATGGCCAGAATCCGGTGGCTAAAGTGTCTAAGTTTGAATGATGCTGCATGAACCACTACCAAGTCGGTTTTTGCTGCCGTTCGAAATTGCACCGTGAGTTGGCAAAAACTACTCGAGTCGGTTAGATCCAATCCATTAGCCCACTATGAATCAGCAGAATCCGACGCTAAAAGCAGGTGAGTCGCAAAGTTCGGAACCCGATTGAAAAGAGCCCCAAGGGGCCCCCTGGTCGAAGTAGATGACGGAAATGTCCACCGTCGGATCAAGCCCGAAGTTCACCCAAGTTCATTCGTCTAAACCTGTCACTGATAACTTGCCCGTCTTCAAGTGAGCCTAATTCGGAGCCGAGAATAGGAGGCCTGCTCGCCCCTTACAGCTTCCCGTCGGCTGACAGGGAAAGTATACGCGCAAGTCCGTATCCGCCGAAAGGAGAGGCTCTGTCCCCACAAGGCAAGCGGCTTGTCGGTCGTCGGATGCTTGGATTGCAATCAGGGCTTTAAGGTTAATCGCACCACTTTAGGTAAAGCCCGGGCTCTCCGATGCTCGTTCGTCATCAAATTCTTAACGAGACGACCGCGGGATGAGCCTCATGTTATGAGAGGCAGGAGTACACTTTCAACAGGAATTGTTCCTGCAACCACCAGTGTCGTTGGCAGAGCAGAAACATGCCATTCTGGAGCAAGTTGGAAGATGCACAACGCCTTGTCACATTCCTGCAGAATCCTTACCTCACCTCCGTTCTTGGCATTTCTTTTCTGTGGGAACTTCTCCTTTCAAACAACTTTTACACAGGCACACAGGGAAACACTGGGTCAGCCGCAGCAACTGGTGGGTAAAATACCGTGATTTTCTGGGTCTTCCTGGATCCCAAGAGTTCCATGATCGGATCGATCGGCAAATCAAGCCTATGCCAAGATGAAGCCAAGATGCCATTGAGATTGGAAATCCTACCTGAAGAGGCAGTTTCTTCATTGCCGCCACGCGTCAGAAGTGGTTGAATCGACTCGGCCAGGTGGTCTGGAAGTCTTGGAAGGTGATCTATGATTATGTCTCGGTATTCCGCTGGTAGGGCGGCTGACACCGGCTTGGGGCGTAGGTTCCCGTCAGCCCTGTTCGTCCCAAGTCCACAACGACCGGGTATGATCCCATCGTCAGACCTGGGTCATCGGATAGTGGGCGAGCACCTCTTCTAATATTCTGCTCCCCACGTGCTAGCTTCGTGCGGCGGGCTTGCAGCATTTGAAGCTTAGATAATTTAAGCCAGTGTGGAGAGTCGCCTCCTCTTTTCGGTCCTTCGGGGCAACACTCCGGCGCTGCAGGGTCAGATTAAAGGTGGTTTTGAAATCATGGGCTCCTCTTAGCTCCTTCCAGAGACCGGGGAGATAGACAACGGTGATGCCGACTATCCGGCGTGGGAGCCGCACCATACCCAGTTGCGGAAATCCAACGAGCTTCCAACAAGTAGCATCGAATGAAAGGGGAGGAGGAGTCCTAGAGTCTTGCATGTTCGACAATTTGATATAAGTATCATCTTTTCTGCCCACCTCTTTTGCTTCCGTTCTTGATACCCATCGTGCTTCTTCACTCACACTCTTTTCAACCACATTCTTTTTTTTCCAACTCTAGTCTCTCATTCGACATTTTCTGTACATACTCGAAGTATCTCACGTGTTGATCACATACCAAAACAAATCAAGAAACGATGAAGTTCCTCTCCGTTGTCGCGGGCCTCAGCGCCCTGGCTGCCGCCGCCCCCGCCGAGCTCGATACCCGTGCCTCGTGCACCTTCACCGACGCCAAGACGGCCATGTCCAAGAAGACTTCCTGCACCGACATCGTCCTCAACGGCATCAAGGTCCCCGCCGGCGAGACCCTCGACCTCACCGGCCTCAAGGACGGAACCAAGGTCACCTTCAAGGGCACCACCACCTTCGGCTACAAGGAGTGGGAGGGTCCCCTCATCGCCATCGGCGGTAAGAAGGTCAGCGTTGTCGGTGCTTCCGGCAACTCCATCTCCTGCCAGGGTGAGCGCTGGTGGGACGGCAAGGGAGGCAACGGTGGCAAGAAGAAGCCCAAGTTCTTCAAGGTCAAGATCAACGACGGTTCCATCTCTGGCCTGAACGTCAAGAACACCCCGGCCCACGGATTCTCCATCAGCGGCGTTTCTGGCCTCAAGGTGTAAGTTACAACTCAATGTTGGGTTTTTGGACAGTGATACTGACCCGACTATTCTCTAGCTCCAACATCCTTTTCGACAACAAGGATGGTGACTCCAAGGGTGGCCACAACACCGATGCCTTCGATGTCGGTACGTCTTCTGACGTGACCATCTCCGGCGCCAAGGTCTACAACCAGGACGACTGCCTGGCTATCAACTCTGGCACCGGTATCACTTTCGAGAACGGATACTGCTACGGCTCCCACGGCCTGTCCATCGGTTCCGTTGGTGGACGTAGCGACAACACCGTCCAGAACGTCATCATCCGTGACTCCACCATCGAGAAGGCCGACAACGGTATCCGCATCAAGACCATTGCCAACAAGACTGGCAAGGTCAACGGTATCACCTTCGAGAACATCACCCTCAAGAACATCAACAAGAAGGGCATTGTCATCCAGCAGGATTACGAGAACGGCAGCCCTACCGGCAAGCCCACCGCTGGTATTCCCATCACCGACGTCACCGTCAAGAACGTTAAGGGTACCGTCGCCGCCAAGGGCACCAACGTGTACATCCTTTGCGCCAAGGGTGCCTGCTCCAACTGGAAGTGGTCTGGCGTCTCCGTTACCGGTGGCAAGTCCTCTTCTGAGTGCTCTGGCATCCCTTCCGGCTCCGGTGCCAAGTGCTAAATGCTTGATGATGGGAAGCTTAGGAGCGGTGCTCCTGAGTTGAAGTTGTTATGACTACAAAGATCAGGATCATGGTCGTAAGTGATGGCCTTGCGACTTGGGTGGAGGTATCCTATTTGGGACCCCGTTCGGCTGGTCATCGTTCAATTCTTAGATACCCTTCGCGGAATACAGTTCAATTAATTTTCAATCTGTGTAAAATTTCGGTACAATCATTCGGATAACTTGACTTCGTCAGCCTGATTAGCGTCGTGGTCATCGACCAAATGTAGGCTTCCGTGCAGGCGGTCAACTGAATTCAATACTTTATGTCTTGCTATGTTCCTGCAAAGATGTTCCTAGCCCAATCGTTCCTTGCGATGCTTTGTAAGTTTGTGACTCAGAATTAAGTTTCTTCGACAACAAGGTACTCAGATTGCTCATGTTTACACTAAGGTCCGCATCGCTGTGGCTGGAACTTTGATGGCTTCAACCGCGATACTCGAAAAGCTTAATTATGACTCCCTCTTGAAAGCCTCTCCTCGAGAGACATATAAGCTAAGTCTTCCTCTCACTCGCGAACCCTAGGATCTAAGACTTCTCGCTCGCACCAATTACCCCAGCCTGCTCTGCTTTCTCTTGCTACTCTAATTTCTTTGTTACTCTGATTCTTCTTGAGACAACTTGACCATGACGAAGAATAGAAAGGGAAAATCCAAGGCCAAGGCCTCATCTAGGGATTCTTCTTCCCAGAGTGGACCCAGCATTCCCCCGCGGACAACATCTTCTGCCGAGTCAGCCATCAACATCCCAAAGAGAACGGGCTCAGTAAAGGGAACAGATTCCAGCAGCAAGCCTGTGTTCGGCGTCATGGTCGGATCCAATCTCGTTCCCGAAAGAAGCAGCAGCAAGAGAAAAGCTTCTTGGGACGTCGAAACGCTTTCTTCAATGTCCAAAGTTGATCTCCTCAAGGAGCTCAAGAGTAATATCAGCAAGGAAGAAGCACAACGAAAGAGGTTGAAACCATCGACATCCCATGACTCTCAGTTCTGGAAAGATTGTGCCAATCACGAAGGCCTCAAAGCATATCGTGTTGGAGTCGAGGCTCACCTAGAATTTCTGGACTCCAAAGCCAAAGGTCGCACGAAGGACTGGGGGGAGTGGATTGATAGCCAAAACGGCCAGACATTTGAAATCCGACATCTTGCGCATCAGCAACGGATAGGACTCCTAAGCAAGCAAGCTGAGAGTATGCGAGCAGACTCATTGAACACTCGCATAAGAGACAAACTTGTCGAGCTGTTCGTTTCTTCTAAGCTTGGACTCGATGCAACTTCAGCCGGCATAAGAAGCCGGAGAAGCACAGATCAGCAGAAGTTCAAGAAGAAAATGCTCAACGCGTACTGCCCCAAATCGCTGCGACCCTCTAGAGACTCTGTTTGGGAGCCAGTTCTGCATAAATGGGTTGAGACTCCACTTTGCAAGGCGGCGCACCTTTACCCATGGTCCCAATTGCACTCAATGGACTTGATTTTTGGCTCTGAAGGACCTAGGGGCATCTTCTCCCCTGAAAACGGGCTCATACTCCATACTAAAATCGAATGGGCCCTGGATCATGGCGTTATAGCCATAGTTCCTGACGTCGATCTAGACTCAAAAAATCCTGATTTCCCGCTTGAAGATCAAGAGGAGAGAGAAGAACGCCTCAGGAACTGGGAGAACGGCAACGTTAAGGATTACAAAGTGATTGTAGTCGACAAAGATCATGAGAGAGCGAAAGAGCTACAGAATCTCGGCGGCGATTTCATCACGCTGAACGACTTGCATGGTCGCAAGTTGGAGTTTTTGAACGGTTTCCGCCCGCGCGCGCGCTATATTTGGTGGCAGTTTTACTCTTCAATCACCAAGGCTTCGTGGAAGATGAAGGCGCTCGGCCAGGAAGATCGAGATCTTATGCAGAAGGAGATTCTCAAAGCAACGCGCTTTTGGGGTAGCCCGGGACCTTACGTTACTGAGGGCATCTTGAGCTCTTTCGCAAAGACCATCGGCCATTCCGTTGAGTCCTTACATGATAGTATGGCTGGCAAAGGAGACACGGAAGCAGATGATGCAGCATTGGCTGCTCTCACTGCTCAGGCGACGGAGGGGGATTATAAGTTGATCAAACTTCTTGAGACGTCCGATCCCAACGGCGAGGATTTTGAGTATAGTGAGGAGGAGGAGAAGGAGGATGAGCTTCATTACAAGGGGGATTCCGATTATGACGGGGACGGGGACGGTGATTTGAATTAGAGGACGAGAACTTAACATCATTCAATGTTCTTGTGTTAGGAAATGTGACATTCGTTCAAATAAAATGGACGCATCTATCAGGTGTGTCGAGTGACACATGCTAACCGCAGAGCCGTGGGCCATCACCAAGGCCTAAACATCACCATCACAAGCATCATTAAACGAGATTCATCTCGGAATCGACTTCATTCGTCTAGAGGTAGTACTAATACACGCACCATCGAGCTCCAACGACCCTAGGCCTCGTACAACTCAATCTGAATACCGCCATCCACCTTGTGTCTCCAGGGATTGACTGCCGTGATCAGGAACCCCCCATGTGAGACCAAGATCGTCTAGAGTCGACCACCAGACCCCAAAAACCATCCTAACCTCGCGGAAAGTAGAAAGAATACAAACATACTGAAGCTTTTTTGTAAAGTCTAACAAACGAATCGCGGCATTCGTCCATAATAATAGCCACGACCGTCATCTTGATGCAAATCGCGTTGTCCACTCCGACGCCAGGCATATCTCACGCGCGCCCAGCGTGTCCTACCCATAAACCATATTGCTACAATCGAAACCTCCGTTTTCCGCTCATCTGTGCGCAACGAGTGACCTCTCGTTATCTATCGTCGTCTTCTATTCGAATCAGACGGCCTGTCGACGACAACTAGACTTGTCCGTCGGCAAGGGCAAGTCTCTGTTTCAGTGTCTTGGCCTTCTTGCCACCGCCTCTGCGTTGCTTCTTGGTTCCCTTCACTTCGGGCTCGGCTACGGGCGTGGCGGTACCCGAGGTTCCGTTGGCTCCATTGCGGTTGTCATCAAAGTTGCCCTCGCCTGTGAACATGTTAGTATGTCCGTGGGTAGCATGGACAGCAAACAACTTACCCTCGTGGTACATCTCGTCCAGGCTGACGTCCTCATTGACCACCCGCTTGCGCTTCGTCGTCTTCTTCTTCTTCTCGGGCTTGTCGAATTCGCCGGCCTGAAGCATCTCCTTCTCACGCTGCTCAATCATCTCCGCCTGCTCATCGTCGGCAAGCCACATAGCAATATCGCGGTTGCGGTTCTCGGGAGCGCGGCGACCAGAGAAGTCAACACTGGCACCACCTCCCTGGATGACGACGCGCTGCACCTCTTCCTTTTGCATGGCACGCTTCCGGATACGCTCCTCAATCGTTCCCTTAGTGATGAGACGGTACACGGTGACCTGTCGAGTCTGACCCAGTCTGTGAGCTCTGTCCATGGCCTGCGAATCGATCGTAGGGTTCCAGTCGGAGTCGTAGAAGATGACGGTGTCAGCAGAGGTCAGATTGATACCAAGACCACCAGCACGGGTCGACAGAAGGAAGATGAAGATCTCGGGACGAGTCTGGAAGTCGGCGACAGTATCTCTTCTGTCTTCGAGCTTGGTCGAACCATCGAGACGGCAATACTTGTAATTGCGGTACGTAAGGTACTCCTCCATGAGATCGATCATGCGTGTCATCTGGAAGTAGAGCAGCACACGATGACCCTCGGCCTTGAGCTTGGTCAACAGCTTGTCGAGAGTGGCCAGTTTGCCGCTGTCAGTAACAAAACGGCGCATTGACGGAGTCGCAATGTTGTTGAATTTCTTCTTGTCGTTATCCGGCGCAGGGAGCAACTTGCGGGGCGGGAATCGGTCAAAGGGAAGCTTCTCCGTAACCATGGCCCGTTCTTCCTGGATCGTGGGGCCAAACAAACTCTTGCGCATGGATCTGTTGAACAGGATACTTTCCGTCTCCAGACCGGTTCCACTGCTACAGCAGCTCACCTCAATGGGTGGAGCAGAGGCGCGCGGGCGACCGGCCTGCTCCAAGCGTCCCAAGCCGCTGTCGACATACTCCTCTCGGGCCACGTTCATGAGGTTAGCCATGATGCCCTCTTGAGTGATGTCTGCAAGGGGTTGTCTGTTGTTGCGGGCGGCGATCTTGAACAAGGCATGAGCAGGGGTGAAGTTGGCGTCTTCGGCGTCGTCGTAGGCAATCTTCATGAGGGGCAAGCGATCCTTCTTCTGAGACAATTCGACGGCACGAGAGAAGACGTCCTCGTGGCTAGCCTTATAGACCTCGGTCGGGCTGGTATCAGCGAAACGCAGGAAGGAAAACGCGTCGGATCCCTCGAGACTGTCGCGGATGTGCTCTGGAGTGAAGATGTTCATCATGTGCTGCAGATTCTTGTTGCGCCAGCCAGCCTTCAGGTTGCCGCGGTCGGCCTTGTAGAGCCTGCCATCTTGTCTCCAAAGGAGACGAGGCAGCTCGTACTCAATCAAGTTTCGAGTAGAGTAGCCGACGGCGACGTTGTTGCCCTCTCTGACAAAGGAAGCCGTCTCCGCGAAGTAGCCGAACGAGAAAGGAGAGGTCGTGTCGGCTCTCTCGAACAGGTCGGGATGGTTGCAAACCTTTCGGAATTGCATGACGAGGTTCATGAGAGTTCCAGAGTCGTCATTATCACCCGTCGTAGCCTTCTCAATGAGATCCATGATACTGATCTGGTTCCGCAGGTTGCTGTAAATGGCGCGCTGTCTGTAGGTGAGATCGCAGTAGACATCCTCCTCGATCTTGTCTCCAAGCTCCTTCTGGACATGCTTCTTGACACGACGCAACATGAACGGCTTCAGAATCATGTGCAGACGTTTGAGCTGATCTTCGTTGAGCTTCGTGTTACTTTGTGCGTGTGACTCAATATCCTTGGAGAACCACTCGCTGAACTCGTCGTGAGAATCGAAGAGCGACGGCATGATGAAATGGAGCAAGGCCCACAGTTCCTGCATGTTGTTCTGGATGGGGGTACCCGTGAGCAAGAGACGGTTACGGCAGTGGAAGTTGAGCAAGCTCTTCCATCTGGAACTCTGCGAGCTCTTGATGGCCTGCGCCTCGTCGAGAATCATGTACTGCCACTTCATCTTCTGGAAGTAGGCGACATCAGAGACGACGAGCTGGTACGACGTGACACAGACGTGGAACGATGCATCCTTCTTGTAGGTGGTGTGCTTGCGGTCCCAGAACTTTCGCAAGACCTTTCGGTCACCAGCAGAACCCCAGTAGGGAAGGATCTTGAACTCGGGGACGAACTTTCGGATTTCCTGTTCCCAGTTGTGAAGCGTAGACGCGGGCGCGACGACGAGGAACGGACCCCAGATATCGTACTTCTCAGCGAGGTAGGCCATGACGGAAATCGACTGAACAGTCTTTCCAAGACCCATCTCGTCGGCGAGAATGCCGTTGATACCTTGCTCGTACAGGTTGGCGAGCCAGTTAAGACCCTTGAGCTGGTACTCCTTGAGCTGCGCGTTGATGAGCTTGGGCTGCTCGATGGCAACGTCGCCCATGCCGGCAGGGTTCTGGAAGTTCATCTCGCCCTCCTCGTCCATATCGGGGCCCTCGGGCTCGTTGAAAGCTCTGGCCTTTCTCTGTGCCTCGGCGATGGCATTCTGAGCATTGGCCATGGCGGCTTGGCGCAGGTTCTCCTCGTCTTCCTCCTCAAAGGTGAGATTCTCAAAGTCAGTGACCTTGGCGCCCAAAGGTCCTGTCGGTTCAGCGATATCGAGATGCTTATTGTGGGCAGTCTCGTCCTTGTTCTCGGCTGCAATCTCGGGGTTATCGGTACTGCGTTCGACCTCATCCGTCTTGATCTTCTTGCCGATGAAATGGGAGTACAGCTCAGTCTGCGAGATGAGGAAGTTGAGCTTTCTCTTCTGGCGGGCAGCTTCGCGCTCGGCTTCTTCCTTGCGGGCGTTCTCAATCTCCTGCTTCTCGGCAGCCTTTCTGAGATCACGCTCCTCACGCTCGTTGCGCTTCCAGAAGCCCATCATGTCACGCATAACACGCTTGGCACGGGCCTGCTGATCCTTGGTGCCCTTGTTCGTCCGCAGCTGCCACCTCTTGGCCTCTTTAGATGCGAGGATGGCCGTCTTCTTAAGGTTGGACGCCTTGGTCTGGTAGGACTCGGCCGCCATCTTGTAGGTCTTTGAGACATCCTTGCGGGCGAGATCGCGCCAAATCTGGTCGTAAATTTGGAGGAAACCCTTGGTCTCGAACTTGGCGTCCTTGTTGGGAGGCTCCTCGGGCTTCTCCTCCTTCTTCTCCTTCTTTTCTTTCTTGCTCTTGCGCTCCTTCTTCTCCTTGACGGGCTCGACGATGGTATCCTCGTCAATGTCGACGTCGCCGTCGCCTTCGACCTCGACGTCGGGCTCGTCCTGATCCACATCCTTGTCCTTGTTCTTCTCTTTGTCCTTGTCTTTGGACTTCTTGTTGAACTTGATGCGGATCTTGCCCTCTTCCTTGATCGGGAGCTCCTCGCCAGCGTCGATGGCGGCTTGCGCAGCCTCTGCAGCGTCCTTCTCGGCCTGCTTCTGCTCCTTCGACTTCTTGGGCCGAGGACCGCTGCGACCCTTGCCCTTGGGCTTCGTGCCGGGTTCCATGTCAGACGCTTGGTAGGTGGCCATGGTGCCTCCGTCCAGGTTGAGCTCGGCGAGGTTGCGAGCGGGGCCCTTGATGCCCTTCTGGAGAATCAACTTCGTTTGCAGAGCCTTTTTGTTAGCACGCTCGGCATCCCGCAGGTGCTTCGCCTTTTCGGTCTCATCTTCGGCCAATCGTGCACGCTCCAGCGCAAGCTTCTGTTGTTCCATGGTGACAGCCATGGACTTTTCACGACGACGCTTGCGCTGCATGTCCTTCTTGCGCTCCTTTTCGGCAAAGAGCTCACGTTCTCGGACCTCGTTCATGGCCTCCTCGTAGTAGATGTCGTCGTAGCGGCGTTTGCCGAGATCGGCGTGAGTGCCCAATCTGCGGCCCATCTCTCTCGAGAACTCGTCGCGTCGCTCGACATTGCGCTTGCTATCCTTATCTTGCAAGAGGCGACGTCGCTTGTTGCCGCTTTCTTGGTACTCGGCACGATCAGCTGTGAGTTCGGAGTCGGTAAGTTCGTCGGCATCGGCATCGAGCTGAGCAATCAGATCCGTAACCTTCTTTTCTTTATCGGCAGGCAGGGTTTTTTGCTTCGGCTGGCCATTGGCCTGGCGCTTGGAGGGGATGCGAGGCGTTGGTGTCTCGAGTTTGGACGAAGCACGGCGGCTGCTCTTGGGAGTCGATTCGGCATCTCTGATATCGGAAGCTCTCGACTTTGACTTTCTAGGTACTCGCTCTTTTCTCTCCTTACGGGCCAGGGGAGTGCTGGATCTCTCCTTGACGGGCTCCGGTCGGAGTTCAATCTCGGCTTCGCGCTCGCTGCGCTCGGTGCGCTCGGTCTTGACTGGAGGGTCGACAGAGCGGGGCTTCTCACGGTCGGTCTTGGGCTCAACAGCCTTCTCTTTTTCCTTTTCCTTTTCATTTTCCCTTTCCTTTTCTTTCTCTTCGACGGGTGGCGGTGATTTCGACTTTGGTTTTGAGACGGGTTCGGCACTCGAGAGAATGTTGGAGAAAGACATAGGGTCAGCGCGGCTGGGGGTCTGTGGCGGAAAAGTCAGTTCTTGGTCTATCAAGGTAGGCAATTGCAGTATTACTGACACTAGCAGGAGCTTTCAAGGGAGACGGCTCGGCCTTGCCCAGAGGAGGCAGAGACGCGACGGCGCCACCATTGGAAGATGCATGCACGCTAGGCGACGCAGCATGCCGCAGACTGGGGGACGTCATATGCGGCGTTGCCCTGATCGATGGGCTGATGGAACCGGTAGGTGGTTGATGAGAGTGGGAATGGGAGTTGGAGTGCGAATGTGAGTGGGATCGCGGACTCCTCGGGGGGAAGTTGGCTGCTGATGGCGACGTGTATCCTGCGCTGCCGTTCTTGTAATACGCGTGCGAGTCTCGAGATGCCGGCTCAGGTTGGGAGTAGTTGCCGTAGGGATCGCCGCGTGTGGTCTGTTTGATGATGAAGAAAGGAAAAAATTAGCCAAGGCGAAGGAATGGAGGTGGCCGTGATGGAATTAAAATTTGGGTTGAGGTTTGGGTTGGTTGGGATTTTTCTGTCCCTCGGGTAAAGTTGGAGATGGACGAGAAAGTGGCTGCTGGTGCTGTGTGTGCAGGTGCCGATGCTTGTGCTTGGTGGTGCTCCCTCTGACGCGTGTCGGGGTTGGAAAGGGAACAAAAATCGTGTGAATGTGCAAGGGAAAACAGAAGAGTAAAAAGGAAAAAAAGAGGGAAAGGGATGGGAAATTGATGGATCGAGATAGACAGACGGGTGTACTGTGTATGGATACGGAACGTGAATGAGGTAGCGCCACGACACGGGCACGAAGCGAGGCGACGGACGACGAGAGAGACGGGGAAGGAAAGGCAAGGGACGAAAATGACGAGAAGGAGAGGAAGGGGAGAAAAAAAAAAGGTGCCAAAGTTACAGGGAAAAAACTGGGGGACGCCGGTGTCATTGAAGCCGTGAACAATAGGGGATCCAAGCATTCCGCGGTGTTTCTTATCCAGCGGCACTGCTGCTGTTGCTGCTCTTCTCGCAATCTCTCACCCTCCTGTTTCCCCCCCATATCTCGCTCCTCTCGTCTGACCTCTGTGTGTGAGGTATCCTTACGCCTGAGGTGCTCCGCTGCATCCTCTCCACACCATCGTCTCCGAAAATCCGGATGGGGGAAAGGGAGCAAAGGGTACAAAGACGGCGTAAGCACAACCTCCAACACCAACACCAGCACCAACCAGTGTGGCCACTAAAAAGATCTAGAGCACAGACAGCAATCGAGCAGGGCCAAACAGAACCAACCACCTGGATTGCTCCTATTGCTGTCTCTGCTGGTGCTGGATGCTACGGTACACGAGGAAGAGCAGCAGGGGAAGCCAAGGTTGGAATGATCGCATGGAGGAGCTTCTTGGGAGGTGACGATGGGTAAGGATGGTACAGAGCCAGGACAAGAAGCAGTAGCAAACACGGGAATACACCAGGCAGCATCGCATCGTATATACACCAATGCGATGCCACTGTGGTAGTTGAATCATGAATGACAAGATTACGGAATTATCTCTTACCTTGGGCGAGCCATTGGCCGCATTATTGTTCCAACCTGCGTCAGACACCCTCCTTTCTCTTGTAGTGTCAGTCAACGGATCGTAGTAGCTGCTCGTAGCAGGCTTCTCGCGCGTCTGATGCGACTCGGGTGGCGGGTAGTATCCGCTCGGGGGGTGCAACGGCGACAACGGCGGAGCTTGATGATGTCCAGCTCCCGAGCTGCTGCTGGCACCGCCGAGCGCGGGCAACGAGGGCGCAAGCGGACCGCCGGCAGCCGTCGAGGAGGAGTAAGGATTCGGATGCGACAGGCCGGACTGATGGGATCGCGGTGAGTGATGCGGGAGCGCATGGGACGTCGACGAGGCTGCTTTGGGCGACGAGTAGGAAGAGTGCGGGGGGTGATGGTACTCGGACTGGGTAGGCGATCGCAAGTTGAAGCCCGAATGGCGCGTGCTGCCGGGCGCGGGATTCATGATGTCGCGATGGCGGCGGCGGTCGCGATCACGGTCGTCGTCGCGATCATCGTGACGGGAGGGCGCCTGCAGGACCGTCGAGCGGAAGTCTTTAGGGTGGTCCATCGTGACGGGATGCGGCGATGGCGTCGTTGTCGCAGAACCCTACTCGACTTGTACGCGGATGGCGCTCGTAACTGGACGATGCAGTAGTGGGTGGGGGAGGGGGGTTTGGATGAGGAAAGAAAGGAGAGGGAAGAGAAGGGGAAAGGGAAGGGGGAGAGGGGATTGATGACTACAGCGAGGATCGCGGACCCATGTGCAGAGCAGAACGGGTGGTGGACAATCGAGGGGAGGTGATTGGGTTACGCGTTGGGGGTTTTGGACAGGAGTGAAGCAAGTGAGGCGGATCGCGAAAAAAGGACGTGGAGTCGGAAGTTGGCGTCGTGGGGAGGTGCAGGGGTGTGTGGTTCAAGAATTGGTGGTACCGTGGTATGGGGTTCGATGGGAAGTGGTGATGGCGGGCGTCGGTGATGCTATTCGCGGTGCTCGCGGCAAGGTTGAAATGAGCGGTCGACCGAGAAACCTGAAGAACGGTGGGAGAAGTGGGTGGCGATGATGGAATTGTGTGTCGGATCGAGAGTTTTGGCGGTATGGAGTGCGAATGTCGGAGCTAAGGTCGGGGGAACGTAGATGAGGATGGGGCGGAGGATGACCTGTCCCTCTGACACGAGAAGAGAGCGAGAGAGAGAAACGAGAAGAGGAGGCCAGACCAGCAGGACGGGTGGTGGATGTGGTAGTGGTGGTTATGGTGGTGGCCCAGGTTCGGCTTTGCAGACTGCGATGCGATGGATGGGCGCGCAAGCAGGGTTGAGTCTGCGCGGGTGGAGTATTGGAGATGCTTGAGCCTTGAGCCTTGAGCCTTGGGGAGGATGTCCAACTCCACAGTCCGTGTTGCTTTGCGGCTTTTGGCTTTGGCTGTTGTCTTGGGCCCTTGGCTGGGCGGTATCACCGGGTGTGTCTTGGAATGAAGCTAGCTGAGCTGGAGCTGGAGCTGGATCGGTGATGGGCTGCGCTGCTATGCTGGTATGACCTTGCCGGGGTCTTCGTACGTGTGTGTGTGTTGTGGGTTGTGAGTGTGTACGGAGTATGTGTGGTGGTGAAGGCGTCGTGTGCTGGTGGCGACGATGTCTTTAGAGCTCTTTGTGGGTATAGTACTCCGTGTTGTGGTGATGATTGACGATGATTAGGAGAGGTAAGGAATACCGGATTGATGGTGTATCCGTCAATGTTGAATGGAAAGAAGAGGAAGCAAGGGAATTGTGAGTGCGTCTTGCCAATCGGGTGTGTGGGCGGGCGGACTTTGATGCACTTGGGACTCGGAGAAGAGCGAGAGCAACCTAGAAGTGAATGGATGAGTGAGCGATCAAGACGAGACTGGAGAGAAGGGGTGAACAACTTGAGCCAAGTCTGTGGGTGATCCAATGGTCCAAGGATGGGATGGGATGGGATGGGGGGTGGGTGAGGGCGATGCCGATGCAGTTGAGTGGAAGACCCCGTCCCCGTCCGTCCCGTCCAGTTCCAGACTTTCCAGACTTTTCAGGCGTGTCTCCAGTTGTTGGCCGTCGTAGTCCAAGATCGTCGGGGATGTGCGATGCGATGCAATGTGTGCGGTGTGTGTGTATGTGTACTGGATGTCTTTTCTCGACAGTATGCAATGAACAGAATCATCGATTATGAACAACAGCAAAAAAAATAAGATATCTATGAACATGTAGTATCAACATGGGAAAGAGCTACTGCAACGAAATGGAAGCCAAAGGAAGGAACGTCCTGGTGGTACATCGTGTGCCTGCCTCCACGTCCTCACCCAGATCCCAGGGAAGGCGCGACCTGTCAGTTCCTTCTCCCGTGAGGATCCCCCGATTTCATCAATTTTGGGTGG
Source organism: Colletotrichum tamarilloi (assembly GCF_030869305.1). Classification (NCBI taxonomy): domain Eukaryota; kingdom Fungi; phylum Ascomycota; class Sordariomycetes; order Glomerellales; family Glomerellaceae; genus Colletotrichum; species Colletotrichum tamarilloi. The sequence continues at coordinate 57,743 of NW_026849445.1, forward strand.
TTCGTCAGTCGTCACTTCCCTACCATCAAAAACTCGCGAGTCGCAAAGGACAGGTGCGAGCAGGTGCACCTGCACCAGGCGCGCTCCACCGTCCAGGTACCTCACCACCGGGCTGCTAACTCGGGGCTAGCGCAGATGCTCCCGCCAATCCCGGGCCACCTCTGAGCCTCTTGGGTTGCTTCCTCCTGTTCGTGCCTTCCTTGCCCCCGGCCGCCCAGTCCCCCCCCCCCCCCCCCCCCCCCCCCCACCCCTTCCCCCCCCTTCCCCCCCTCGGTTGTTTTGTGGATATACAAACAAAAAACCCCCCCCTCCCTGCCCCTCCCTCCCCCCGCCCCCCCCCCCCCCCCCCCCCACTTCAGTCCAGACGATTTGTTCCCCTATGTATCCCTCTTTGGGATGTTAGTTGGAAAATACAACACGACACATCCTCTACCTGTGAGGCATTTCAGCCGCCTTCCCCGTCCCACGCTTCGGCTGCTCTGGGCCACCACCCTCTGCCCTGACCAAGTCACCCAACACTCGTTGTTCCCGTTGTTTTCAGACGCCAGCCGCTGGAAGACTGTAAACCACGACCAGCAACCAGCGAGAATGCAAGAGATGCACCGCAAAGGATCTCGTCAGCTATGCAATCGTCAAAAGGGAAAGCCTCCAAAGAAGCCTGAGATATGCGGGAGTAGTAAGCCACCCATTTGTACTTGCTGCTGATACATCTCCCCAAATGACCGTCGGCTCACACAAAACCCTTCTGGGAATGGCCTCAATTGCTCCCACATGATCAGAAATCACCATCACCTCGGCAATCAGGTTGCGAAAAAAAAAAAAACAATCCCGTTCAGTGACGAAGCAGATATAACATTGACATTTCGCACCAAAAAAATCCATCTTGTGGGATTATCTCAGTACATCATCCCTTCTACGCAACGACGATGACGCACAGGACTACCTCACCTAAGATAATACCAGATGTTCTGGACCGAATCGCGTGGTGTGCACCGGCGATAATCGCCCCCTACCGTGGACGGCATCGGTACCTCATGATGGATCACGAAGTGGGTTTCCCAGCGACTTCTCAAGTTCCCGCCCTCCGAAACCTGCTGCAGCGTCAGCCCCCAATCGAAAACAAATTGAACCTTTTTTTCCCACTTTCCCCCCGTCAGCCTTTGGATTCAGGGTCGAACCATCCTCCCCTTTTCGCCCTTCTTCTCCCTCGTCCCCGTCTCCCTCCCATCTCATTCTCGCGACCACGATGTTGACTCAAATGTCAATCACGTTCCCCTTCACAGGTATCTCTAACAAGTCATCAAGAAAAAGAGACATCTACCGGCAATGCCAGGAACAAGGTAGCCTTTGTGCCTGGAAGTACCAAAAAAAGCCAACAACATGGTAAAGGTAATTAGGGGACTTGGAACATGGGCATCCATGATCCATCCTAACAGAAATTGGTAGTGCATCGCACCCTCGGCCATGTACCTAATCAGCAAACTCGACCCCAATTCCATCACGCATGGAGATTCTCCCGCATCTCCGGCGAACGAAAACCTGTGACCGTTACGAGCTCCTATTGATTTTTCCTTCCGCTTATCAAGTTTTCTCTGAATATCTGGGTAAGGTAGCAAGCATCTATTGAAAATGTGATTAGGATATCTTCAGGACTTTGAACAGCAGAAACCTGATCACGTAAGATACCTAGACTCCCACCCAACAACGCCGACCCCGTCTTTGCTTACCTCATCCCACCAGATCCCCAGATACATGATTGGCTGCCCCTTGCTCCAGAAGCACCCAGCTCCGATCTAGCCGTTGTATCCGAGTCAGAGCTCCCGTGCGATTTGGATCACGTGCAAGCTTCGCCTTTCATTCATCTTGCTCTCCAACTCCTACTCTGTGATTCGCGAGCTTTTGCAGCCTCGTATGCCATACCCCTGGGGCATGTCTTGACCTTTTTCCCTCTAGTGTCACCGTAATCCAGCCACGGTCATAGTATCTCTGACGTAGAATCTGGGGAAAATAATAATCAGAAAATTAATTTGACGCGTAAATAGCAGTCTACTTGATTCAAGGCATCCACAATCGCCAGTTCATCTCTCTCCTATAGCCTTGCATTGTCGACCACAGTGTGGAACACATCACAATCGTCTCAAGATCAAATGCTTCTTAAGTTGCTCAAATCAATGGCTCATGGCCTCTATTGTCCTCGTCATCTACACAAAGACGATGGAAAACAAGAAAAAAAAAAGTTCGCAGCTGCAGATATCTATCTATCCCATGCCGTGCCAGCAGCCGCCCTGATGGATGCTGATGATGTCTTCCCCCGATGCCGTCCCATGCCCGCTTCAATCTCTTTTCCCACCGTTTCCGCCGTCTCGAGAGAGGGAACGAGGGGGGTATAGGTTGTCCGTTTCCCTCATTTCCGCAGCAGCCCATCCGGCTTGGTCGTGACGGTCATGGCGGCACTTTTTTTTCATAAAAGTCATGAACAAACACTTTTTTGTTCTATTTTCCTCCCGGGGAGAAAGAAACCATACGCTGAAGAGGGAGATGCATCCGAAACCAAATATGTCTCGCCACCGAAACTGTTTTAGACAGCGCCGGCAGAAACCATCTTCTTGCGAAGGTAGTTCTTGTACGCTCCGATGGAGTCGCCCCAAGGCTTGATGGTCCGGTCCTCGCACACGAGAATCTGCTTGGCAATCTTGTCAAGAAGTCTATGGAAGAGTTAGTATCGAGAACATCTAAATACACAAGCAGAGGGTGGATTCTTACCTGAAGTCGTGGGAGACGACGATAACACCACCGGAGAAGGCGTTGATGGCCTCGGCCAGGGAGTCAATGGTGGGAATATCCAGACCGTTGGTAGGCTCGTCGAGCAACAGCATGTTGGGGGACTCGATGGCAAGCAGAGCGAAGACGATACGGGACTTCTGTCCGTCGGACAGGGTGCCGATTAGGGAGGTCTGGGCCTCACCGGTCAGACCGTAGCGGCCGAGTTGCTGGCGCCAGTACTGGTAGTCCTGGGACTTCTCTGCGTACTTCTCACGGACGAAGTCCAGGGCGGACTTGGTCAAGTCGAGCTGCTCGGCGCTGTGCTGGGAGTACAGACCAAGCTTCAAGTGGGTGTGGCGGGTGACGGAACCGGCGGTGGGGGAGAGCTTGCCGGTCATCAGGCGCAGCAGAGTAGACTTGCCAACACCGTTGGGTCCGACAAGCGCGGTACGGGAGTCCATGTCGAAACCTAGGTCAATGTTACGGTACAAGTCGTCCTTGGGGTCGCCAGAGTAAGAGAAGGTAACGTCGTCGAAAGACAGAACGGGAGGGGGTAGCTTCTCGACGTCGGCGAAACGGAAGGTGAAGACTTTATCGGGGATGACGGGCTGGATAAAACCGTCGGCCTCCATCTTGTCGAGAATCTTCTGACGGGACTTTGCCTGTCTGACCAAGTTGGCGTAGGTACCGGCGCTGGCAATGAACTTCTTGATGTGCACAATTTCGTCCTGTTGCTTCTGGTAGGCCTTCATCTGGTTCGTCTCCTGCTCGGTACGGGTTCTGTCGTAGATGTCGTAGTTACCTCCGTAGTAGAGGAGCTGCTTGCCACGCATGTCGATCATGGTGGTGCAGACACCGTTAAGGAAATCCATGGAGTGGGAAACGAGGACCAAGGTACGATCCCACTTCTTCAGGTACTCCTCAAGCCACACACAGGCCTCGAGATCCAAATGGGCAGTAGGGTCGTCGAGCAACAGCAGCGAGGGCTTGACGAACAGAGCCTTCGCAAGGGCGACACGCATTCTCCAGCCACCAGACATGTCCTTTGTCTTCTTGTGGATGGTAACCTTGTTGAAACCCAGACCGGTCAAGATAAGGGAGGCGCGGGTAGAGAAGGTAGAGGGGTCCATCTTCTCCATGTGCTACGAAGGCTGTTAGATCATGATCGGTTTCTAGAGGTCTTGGCCTAGGCTTTCAGGTCTAGGCAAGCAAGGGAAGCGGAAGCGGAAGCGGAACATACCTCGTACAGGTCCATGAGGACAGGTGACTCGGGACCCTCGTCCTCGAGAATCTTCTCGGCCAACTTGTCGAGACGCTCCATCTCGCGCTCGGCCTCAGTAACGACCCATTCAAGGGCACCGAGCTCGGTGGGAGGAGCACCCTCGTTCAAGAGGTAGATATCGACGTGCTCGGGAATGGGGAACTCGCGGGCGGCAATGGCCTTGAGAAGGGTGGACTTTCCGCAACCGTTCTCTCCCAAGAGACCGTATCGGCGTCCATAGGTCAGCTCGAGGGTGGTGTCGTTGAAGAGGACGCGGCCGTGGAAGACGAGGGAGGCACTGGTGATCTTGACGTCTCTGCTAGCCTGGGTGGATGCCAGAACACCGGTGGTGACACGGTCGGAAATGCCGTGCTTGTCCATCTGGTCGGCGAGGCGCTTGATCTCTTCCGAGTCATTGTTGGCAGCGATTTCATCGCCGTTGACCGATGAGGCAGTCGTGCTGACATTCTTAGAGCCCTTCTTCTTATCGAGCTTGCCCTCAGCGGCCTTCTTGGCGAGTCTCTTCTCCTTGGATGAGGAAACCATGATGACGGTGGTTTGTGGTTGATGGCGGGGTTATTTTTTTTTCCTCTAAGCGATGGCGGGGAACCTGTGGTCGCCCAAAAAGAAGACGGAGAAAAAAAGGAGGGGGGAAAAGGATACGAAGAAGACCTTTTCGTGTTTCCTAGTGATGCGTCGACGACCGTAAAAGTGTCACGCAGGTATCAAGTCGGCGATGAAGTCGACTGGGAGAGAGAGAGGAGAATTGGGAGGATGAGGCGTGTAGGAGAAAAGAAAAAATTCAAAGGTTGACGTCTGGTGGCAGGGTGACCACACACACAGAGAAAGAGACAAAGAGCGGCGGTGCGAAACACACACCCACCACCCCTCCCAGGCTGGAGAAAGGATGATTTTGGGTGGGGAGGGGCAACTGGACACACTTCACAGGCTCACACACAGCGCAGCGCTGAGAGCGGACAGCCCGCTCCATGCTGCGGCCAGGTTCCATGTTCGCAGAGTTGGTACCTTAGGTAGTGGGGCAAACGACCTCAAATTTTTGAAAAAAGCTGATAAGCGATAGGGTAGCGAGGCGATAAGGCACCAACAAATGCAACATACATCTCCCGTGCACCGTGCTCTCTGCTCTTGCCCACCTCAGGAAACAGGTGTGATGCAAGCACGAGTAAGCGGTACGTACCCCGACCGCCTTCTCCGTTTGACTCTCGGACAGTGACTCTTGCGGCAAGAAGGAGGACCTTTTCGTCCTGCCTTCCTCATGGTCTTAAAGTGCCGGGTATCTTTCCTTGCCATTTCACGCAGGTGCTATATTGGCATGTTAAGGTAGTTCTTGGTGCCTTACCTAATAGAGTCTTGGTCACTCACTTGCAGTTCGAGGCCACCTTTCACGCGGTGTTTCCTGGGACTATTCTTACACGGTTCACGAATAATTGGGCACCTATCCCCTCTCATCTATTTCTTATCTAATCGTAATCGTTCCCTGGAACTGAGGGTGGAAATGGGAAAGCTCAGCTGTCCCGCCCAAGACCCTCAAAGACCCTCAAAAAGAGACCCTCCTCAAGGCTCAGAGACCCAGCCTGACGCCACTGTGCAGCAACACGGAGCCGCGGGGCTTGACGTCACGCGTCACGTGCTAATCCGCCTGACTTGATTGGCAGGGCCGAAACACGAGGCTGCTAACACCGAACCGGCTGGCCAAGGGCAGGAAGGAGCTGTTTATGATGTTTTGATGCTTTTTATTATTGTTCATTATTTGCTGCTAAACGATTGCCATACGTACTCCATATATCCCTGGGTATCAATCCAGCTGTTGTTAAAATCAAATGACGCTTGTGTCTGCGATGATCCTGCGGAGGATCCAGTGTTCCTTCTATCAATCCTTTCCGTTATACTTACTTTAGGTAAAGTAATGTGAATAGTGCCTCTTGAGAATCCATTCTTGATGGGTTCGAGAAATTACTCAAGTCTGTGAATCAGACTCGGAGCCTCTGTCTTATTTCAGAGAGCTAACGTTGCGGCTTGTGTATGTGTTTGTAAATGGCCGGTCCTCTTCAAAACCTCGCCTGTCGACTACTATAGTCTCGAGCAACAGTAACCGTCCCGTCTGCTCCGGGCACGAAGCGAACATAGTGGTTCGCAAAATAAGATAGAAGCAGCTTCCGAGGCGAGAACATCTCCCATGGCGTTGATGGCGGCACGGGCACCATCTCGCACAGCTCGCCCCTCGGGATGAAGACGACGTCAGAGTAATGCCGTCGCACATTGTCGACCTCGACAATGGCAAATATAAAGAGCGCAAAGTGGATCATCCTGCGAGTCTGTTGTTAGCCGCCATTCTCAAACTCAAAAAGGGGGGCCATATCTCCAGGCTCAAGCCAGAGAGGCGACAAATGGGAAAGACATACGTCAAGACAAACATGAAGAAAATTACCGCCGCCATGGTATGCGTCTGCCGCGGATCAACACCACCCAAGGACCCGCCCCCGTTTTGATAAAACAACCAACTCGAAATCACAATCCCCATAAACGCCGCCGTCGGCACCCAAATCAGCAAATGCGCAGCCACGTGGGCGCCCGGCTTCCCCCAACTGAACTTTGTACTCCGCGGCAGCTTCGTCGGATCGTTCTTCGTCCACCGGAACCCGCGATCGCGCACCAGCATCGTACCTACATCGCCCGCGCTCCACAGCAGCGCCAGAACCGCCGTGGGACACCCGAAAGACCAGTTGTCGGTGATGAAGGCGTCGTCTTCCTTTTGCGAGGCGAGCGAGGCGAGGATGATGACGGCGTCGAGCATGGAGGCGAGGCGGAGGAGGAGGGTGGTGCGGTACATTGATCGGTTGTAGGGGATCGCAGTGAGGAAGTCGCCGTGGCGTTGGCCTGTGTCGGGCGGCAGGGTCGTGATGTCTGGGTGGAGCGGCGTGTTGTCCATTTTGATAGAGTATTTTCGGAGGCGGAGAGGTAGGTCTGCATCGCTGGTGATCGTCTAGGTCCTCCCCTTGGCCCCTTGGCGAGGGGAGGGGGTGTGTTTCCTTTCGTCTCTTCGGAGCCCGCGGGATGGGCGATTCTTTGGGGGATGATCGCGTGGTTTATGATGGCGTTGCCATTGAGGCTGTGGGTGATGCTCGAAGGTGAGTGTGTCGGAGGAGTGTCGTCTAGATGGCGAACAGAAGAAATCTCGAATGGCGCTCGGCTTGTTGTTCTGCGTTAGAGGGGCTGGGTTACGCGGCGAGGTCGGCAGTGAGGAGAATGAGTGTCGGCGGCGGCATGTTCAGGTCGCATGCGTTTTGGACCGGGGATGGAAATCGAACGGCGGACGACAAGCAACTCGGGGGCCGATGGGCCAAGGGGGAGGAGCCAAACGTTCGAACCCTGGCAAAAGATCAGAGGGCACCAACAGGGGGGCTACAGTACGTACCTTAGTACACTAGGTACCTTGCCATGATCCTTCCTACCTCACACTACAGCGCACTACAGGGGGCACTCGTTCCCCAAAGTCCATCCATCTGTGGTACCGTAGCCAGTCAGATCTCTGTATTGTGGGCTCTCAGTGGGTCTGAGGCTCGTGTCGCTGGTCCTGGGTAGGGCCTGTCACGGCGCGACGAGCCCCTGACAGCCTGAGTATTGGCGACGAGCTAGTGCTGCGCCCTGCTTTGCGCTCAAGGGCTGGCACTTTTGATCGACGCCATCTGAGTTGAAATGCCCGAGGATTTGGGACTGGAGTGAATTGATTTCAATCCTAAGCTACGTAGTATTCACATGATTGAGATTGATGATCTTGCGACTGCAAGATGACTTGGAGACGATATTGAATGAAAAGGATGAATCAGAAGAATATCATGAGATGCTCATTCCTAAATGAGACTGTTCTACGCAGCCATGAGATACCCCCAAACGCCGTCCCACCTATCATGAAAATGCTACACATGAAATGAGTGAGAAATACACTCAAATGAGGTATCCCAAAGTAAGGTATACAGATGCCACGGCAGACGATTAGATAGACCTCGTCCTGCCGGCACTCCCACCCCTCGAAGACTCCCCCATCACCACCGGCATCTGCGTCATATTCACCCTATACTTCCCCTCCCTCGCGCTCGCATCAGCCGGTGTCATACCAGTCACGCTCGTAGCAAACTTGAAATCCACATCCCCCGGCAAAATAAGCTGAGGCTGCGCGTCACCCCGTCTCATCCGCTCCAGCTCCTCCGCAGAAGGCTCATAATCCGCCGGCGGGGGCCGCATATTAGGCCGGAGATGCCGGTCCCGACTATCACCGCCCGCCGGAATCGTCCGCGATGGGAAACCTGCGCCCGGTAAAGGTTTCCGTTTGATAGATGACGCCGAAGACGGGGACTGATCGCCGGGCCGGTCGGGTAATGGCGGAGGCATCTCTTCTTGGAGTTGGGCAAAGTGGTGCCGTAGGGAATTGTTGAGCGGGCTCTGCGGTGAGCGCGGGAAGGATTGGGCGCGCGTGGATTGGGATTTCCAGGTAGGTAGTTTTGGAAAGGGTTTGGCGACGACGTAGACTGTTTGGCCTGTTTCTGGGATGTACATCACACGCGGTCTGCGCCGGCGGATCTCGCGGCTGCGTTCTATACAGGCGCGGATGAAGAGTGCCATGTGGATTGTTCTAGAGGAAGTGTGAGTATGGCGAGGGAAGGGCGAGAGAAAGGTGTGCTCACGCGCTGAGAAGCATAAAGATACACTCTACGAGAGCAAGGTTTAGCGGGTTGTTTCCTATCTGGTCATCCTCTTGGATGCCAAGCTGGAAAGCCAGCCAGCCTCCGCCAATGAAGCCTAGGATAGAGATGATGAGTTCCAGGCCAATATGAGCCTTTGGCGTGATGCCGCGTCCGTGGCGGGCGCAGATGGTGAGGAATTCCCCCAAATCCCACATGAACGATGGCAAAGCCTAAATTTCGTCTCATGATGAGCTTCCTGCTGTATGAGATGAGAGGGCAAGTGACAGAACTTACTCCTGGCAGACACAGCCAAGGCCAGACACTATAGTTATCCCAAGGCGGGTACCCATACCACGCCATCATGATTATGAGGATGATGGCGCATAGCAGCGTCCCAACCAGACGGGTCACGATCTTGCAGACTTCCCATCGTCGGTCGCCCTGGTTCATCCACCGCACGTTGGCCGGGTCGATGGAGGCCGTCGGCGACGTTGGCTTGACGCCGTCCCCGTCCGAGGCGAGGGACTCGAGCTGGTACGACTCGGGCGCACTCATCTTGCGTCTACCGTAGGACGAGCATGGATGAGATGTGTGTGTGCACGTCGCCTATCCTCCACCCTTTGCGTCGTCGTTGCTGGTGGTGTCGAATCGTCGTTGATCAATGAGTGAGGTGTAGTTCCACAGTTGACGTTCCCAGGTCCCGTGTCTCGGTTTGCCTTCCGTTCCGGGGCATCGGCAGCTCAACCACCCGCTGAATAACAGTAGAGACGTAGGAGAGAAGCGCTGAAGGAGAAAAAGAACAAGCTTCTTTGCGGTAAGGTTTGGCGTTCTTGTCCTGACTCGTCCCGTAACAAGGGGGGGGGCGTCAACGGCTGCGCCTCTTGTGGCACGTTCTCGGGTGATAATGCCGAGTCTGATGTGTCCAGTGAGCAGGCCAAGACTTGAAAAGGCGTTGGACGGAAGAAATGTGAAAGTAGGTCTGATGTTGGAATAAGACTCGGATCAGCCCTTGTCGCACCTCTCTTCCATCGTTTCAATGGAAAATTCCATCGTCTCCAGCAGTGGGAAAATTCCCCGGGGAAGGGAACGGCGCGGCATCATGCAGTTAATTAGCACTGACAGATTTAGGCAACCGTATTCTTGACGGCTCCACTCGCCTTTCGGGGGCCGACCGAATCCGTCCCTCCCTCTCTGCAACCGTCACCCATTGCTGAACGGCTCAACAAAGTTTAATACGCCATATTGGGGAACATTCGTTGACGTGAACGGAAAACGGCTCATGACCATTCTCCTGACTTTTGCGACGGAATGAATTGTAAGGTATCCTACACAAATTCCATGATGTGCAGGTCAGGAACACTCACTCACCCATACATCTCACTCAAGTGGTACTTACTTACACAGCTCAGTCATGATGGGGTAGGTAGGTAATCAACCACCTTCACCAACTGGTCCCCCCTGCCTCAAAGAAATGATGCAAATCGAAGCCGACTTGCTCTATAAAGCAAAAACATGCGATAGAACATCAAAATTGTAAAACAATTGGACACTGTGGGAATTGAACCCACGACCTTTCACAAAGGCGCGTTCCTATCGGAAGTGCGAAGCGAAAATCATACCCCTAGACCAAGCGCCCGATGCTGATGACAAAGAGGGTCTGAGGTTGGTTGAAGAAGCTCACGTGTCCCGTGCGCGCAAACCTTCGCCTCGAGTGCGCTCGAGTGCGTCCTCAAGGGTCCGGATGCTCGACAGGACGATGTTGAAAAGCGATGGTGTTATTTCTGGTCCAAATCGCGTAGGCAGAAAATTTTGCGGAATTGTTTGTCACAATGGGTGGCGTAGAGTCTCAGGGCATCGTCAACCTCCTTTCAGTTTGATAATCCCCTCGCAATTCTCATCAATCACACTGTTGGGGAACATTTTGGTATTCCATCGGCGCCGATTCTCAGGTCATTCAACAATAGTATTCATACAGAGATCATTAGTCATACGCTGTATCAAACACATCCTACGCCTGAACATCGCTCTTCAACTTCTCGTACACAGTCTCTCCCCCAACCTCAGTCTGTCGGGGCCCAGCATCCCTTCCAGCCTTAGTCTGGCTCTTCAGCAGCCCCTGCTCCGCCACACGGCCAGGGTCATTCTCGCTACCGACCTCGGCGTTGAAAGCAGCCTGCACTCCGTCCTTGGTATTCGCCGTGTCGAAGCCCTCGGTGATGTTCTTCCCGTGGGGCCCGTTGGGGTCGCGGACGTATTGGTTGTTCACATATGTCGGCGCTGCGGCGGCCTGATCGGGGTTCGATGCGGCGCTAGACCCGGGAGTACCGCCGGTGCCGGTTCGGGAAGAAGCGGCGGCGGTGTCGACGTTGCGGTTGGAGGCGAATTCGCCGCCTTTGTTGGCGGACTCGGCTGCGAGGGAGCCGGCGGGGACGGGACCCGTTGCTTCGGATCGAGTGGGACGGACGTCGGCGCCGGGCTCAACCTGTGGTTAGTGTTAGAGTTTGGATTTCCGAAAAAAGATTGTCCGAAACAGGCTTGCGTGACTCCAGGGATGTCAAGACATACCTTGGCGTCAGCACTCGGAGCTTTGTACTGAGCAGACATTTTGATAGGTGACTTGTGGCGGTTGTTTCGAGTAAAGATTCTAGGGGATGATGTTTCGCTGGGACAAAGCCGTCTTCAATGTTTTGAATGTAGCTGTGAGGGTTGATTGTCCTTCTATTTCTTCATCTCATCGAGGTTCCAAAGCTGCCATTTAAACATCTGTTGAGCGCATGACATCATGTTGAGCTCTTCTCACATCAACTCAAGCCGGAGATAAACCTCCTGTCAGATACGCCGCACCCACAGGGGGATGACTTCAGATCCCCACAACATCGCCCGCAAAATAACAGCATGTCGTGGGATGGCCACCAAAATTACATCATGCGGTCGCCTTATTCTCCTCTCGACTGCACGCATCGGTGATCGATATGACTGAGCGATAGAATGAGTCGTAATTATGACAGTTTTGAAACCTCGAATCGACGACTGCAAACTCATCGGAATACGGTTGATCAACTTGGGCCGATGCCTCGGTGGAGACCGGTGGACACACCGACGCAAGCTGGAGAACTTCAGTAAAGATGACGAACACTGCCCTTCCCGCGGCTATCAAGTGCCAGATCCATGATTAAATATCTAAAGTGTTCTATCGCATATCGCAATCTTCTTCAAATCTCATTGCAGCTGTTCTTTCTTACCAGTATGGGTATGTTTTCAAGTTCGGTCAAGTCAGAAATTGAGAGATAACCGTCGACTTGTTTTGCTTCTTAACAATAGTTACTGTGAAATCAGCTTTCTGCCCTTCTTCAAGACTCCTAGACATGACAAGGATAGTTGGCTGTCTGAAGACCTCCTTCCTTGCATAGAACATATGGCCATCCCTCTCAGATCTCTTATCAACGCCCAATTTGAAGAAGGGCTTTACGCCAATTCGGACCAGATTCACCAGAATATCATCAATTGCAAAGCGGATCACTCATGTTGCGTACCGAGAGGCTAGATCTTGGATCACAAATCCTGACTAATTCTTTTCCAAGTGCCCATACGGCGGTAAAAGCCTGGTCCGGGGAAGGAGGACTGCCCAAATCCCCCAGCGTTGACACAAATGCATCAACAAATATCACTATTGAGGCTGTATCAGGATTCTCGCTGATACTTCAAAGACAAAGGCTGCAGGAGAGCGGGGTGACGCACCGAATTGGGACAGCCGGCGGCTGGCACCAACACTGGACTTAGAAAGGCACAATCGCAAACCAACAAAACCATCTCAATGAGACAGGCCCTCAATGAGTGCCTCTGGCGCAGGCTGCAGGTCATGAGGCATGGCTTTAAGGGGTCTTGTTTCGTGTTATTCTCATAGAAGCCAACAGGCGTAATCCACTTTCTGCATGCAGCCGACCTTTTCTCATTACAGCTTGGATCTACGACACTGACGGCCCTTGGATACCCATGTCAATTGGCAGCGATATTCCCTTCTCAGTAGCAGGTAAAAGGAGGAGTGCGGTTCCCTCTGGCGTGAAGAAATATCGGATTCTCTAGGAAGTTTCTCCTTCTGGCAGTCGAAAACCGTGAAATAAGGGGGAATTAAGTGTGACTTGAATCACCCACCCTCAATATAGAATCCATGGATACCCCCCCGCGCAATACAATTGATATTCTCTCAAGGTAGTCTGTAAAGCCTAGGTACTGAAAATCATATTAGTACTGTCGTTGACATTCGCCAGACCCAACACTTTTTTGGCAAGCATTGTGGTTCTTCATCACGGAGATGGACCGTGTCAGGAATGGACTGCCCAACACCGCTCTAGAACTGACAGCGCTACCCTTCACATTCGCTATGGTTGCGACATTTTTTTGCTGGCACCCAAAGCCGGCGATTTCCTATCCTCGGTACATCGAAACCAAAGTTTAGGACGAGGGGTTGGTCACTTTGGACCGGAACAGAAGCTTCGCCAGATCTCATGTAAGTTTCCTAGATCTCTCCCAATGTCAATCAACAACCAGCTACTTACATCCTCGTAGACGCATGCACAGCTTCGAAATTCATGGCACCGTCCACCTCTCGACGACGTTCCCACGCGGATCTTTCGCATAGACGCATACTGTGCTTCTTCGAAAGGCTGGGCGACATGATGCATCTTTGTTCCAACGGGAGACCAACCAAACAGTAAATTTGCGACAGGTTTCCCTCCGAGCTGTGGCGACTTATTAACTAATGTACTACCGTCTTGGGGATGTCTTCATCGTTGCCTTCAAAGCTCCCTGCATGATCGGATGGCAATTTCAATTTCCTACGCCAACGGAGCAGCTCATTTGGAGGCTGGCTGTGTCGTACCACGTGTTCTTCTGTATGCACGGGGCCTTTCACTGGCTCTAGGAAGATCTGAAATGGCATCGTGCGCAGAAGCGCCTGCATGGCTTCGTCTAGGCGTGGAACAAGTCGTTGACGCGAATGCTGAAGTCCAGAGCTAGTCGCAAGAAGCCAGGACCTCGTCCGCTTGGACAAAGGATATTGTCTATCGATTAATGACATTGGTTTGTTCTTGAGTAAACAACTCTGCGGGAAAGAACCCAACCATGGCGGCGCCCTTGTTTGTGATTCTTCGTCCTGGGTTATATGTATCATGTCGATTCTACTTCCACGTGAAAGACACTGTCTTACTCTGGGAGTAGCCCAAAGGGATATACCTGACTGGTAAACAGTTTCTCCCATTGATTGAGGAGACGTGGTAGGACGGCAGTGCGACAACAAGTAGACATAATGATAACATGGCCATGGAAAGTTAAATTTTTGGTCTCACCGAGGCCATGTCGAGCCAAGTCACTACGCGAAAATGAATGAAGAGCACATCTAGTAGGCTCTGCCTCGGTGAAGAGGGTAGCTCACCGAGATGTCAAGGTGACCTATTCAGGCAACTCTAACAGTCCTTCACGGCCGGTAAACCCGGTGTGTCAAAGTGGGCGTTAGCGTCGCCGTCCGTGACCTGACAGACGCGCCGAAAATGGGGCAATTTTCCCCGTCATCCATTGAGAAAAGCGCCGAGTCCTTCCTTAGTGACGCAATGGGGTAATCTTGGCCCGTCACTCCACCAAAGCTCCAGTTCCCTCCACGATTGCCCCCTCGTGCCCCTCATCGCATTTCATGCTAAAGTGATCCAGCTCGACGATAGCTATATAAAGCTGTCAAGCTCACGACATTTTGTTTAAGTCTGTCGTACGAAGAAAGCTCACAGTTTCTCGGACTCATTATACAGTGTAATAAGAAATCACAAGAGACAAGATGGCAGCAGGCAAGACATTCAACGTTGGAATCATTGGATATGGGTAAGTGAGACCGTCTCTCAGTCCATGTCATCCTTGCTACAGACCCCCCTTGCATGCTTTCGGAATAGACTCACTCTCAGCGCGACTCACCGAAGACGCCCACGTGCTGACCGACCATCTACAGACTATCTGCCAAGGTTTTCCACATCCCTTTCATCAACCTCACACCTCAGTTCAAGTTGCACAGCATCGTCCAACGGAAGCCCACAGCCTCCTCCTCGGCACCAAATGACTACCCTGAGCTGAAGCACCACACCTCCCTGGAGCCCATGCTCCAGGACCCCGATGTTGACATTATCAACATCCTCACACCACCCAACACTCACTTCAGCTTCTCCAAGCAGGCCCTGCAGGCCGGCAAGCACGTTCTGGTCGAGAAGCCCTTCGTGCCCACCATCGAGGAGGCCGAGGAACTCGTTCAGATCGCTAGGGAGAATGAGCGCCTCATCTGCGTCTACCAGAACCGTCGCTGGGACAGTGACTTCCTCACGGTCAAGAAGATGATTGCCGATGGCGTCTTTGGTCGTGTCTACGAGTTCGACACCCACTTTGACCGCTTTCGCGCCGACCGCCCTACGTCATGGAAGGGCGAGCTGACCATGGCCGAAGGAGGCGGCGCCCTCTTCGACCTGGGATCCCACCTCATCGACCAGGCCTACAACCTCTTCGGCATGCCAGAGACCGTCTACGGCAAGCTCGTCAGCCAGCGCGACGGCAAGTTCGATCCCGAAGACCCCGACAGCGTGCACGCGCAGCTCTGCTACCCAGACGGCCTCATCGTCAGCGTACGCATCGGCGTCATGAGCGTCGAGACGAGCCAGCCTCGCTTCTGGGTACGCGGCACCAAGGCCAGCTACCACAAGACATGCCTCGACCCGCAGGAGGACCAGCTCAAGGCCGGCGCCAAGCCCACCGATCCTGGTTTCGGTGTCGAAGACCCCATGAATGGCGGGAGGTTGCTGCTGGTCAAGGAGGGCGGCCAGGTCGAGGAGCGCATGAAGCCGACGCACAAGCCGGAGACGTACCTCAAGCTCTTCGAGGGATTCGCCAAGGCTGTTGAGACTGGAAGGGAGGAGTACGTTCCTGTGCCGGCGAGAGAGGCGCGGGATGTCCTGCGTATTATCCACGCTGTTAAGGAGAGCGCAAAGTCGGGACGCGAGGTTCGGTTCTAAGACATTTGATAAACTCTGAGATGTCTCTACCGCATGGTCCGAGGTTAGCCGCCGTCGATGGTCTCGGGGAGCCGATGCGATGAGGCGGCCGGCGCGTAGCGTGCCGAGCCGACGGGAGAAAATTAGAGCCCGTTGACGCAATACTAGAAAGTACTAGTAAGTCACGTATAAGTTTGTCTATTTTGGAAGGGAGAGGGCTCTAGGTACTACTTACATGTAGCCAGTCTGTCTTATTATAGCGGTTGCGTCTTATAGTAATCGAAAACGTATTTCATGTCAGCTCGTTCCGGTATGCAGAAATGCCGTTTATGGAAGTTTAGTCTCAGAGACACCAGAGGCAAAGGTCTTGGAGATGCCCGCAACGGGGGACAAACACCGCCGATCTCCCGCAACGCGCGAAGCCAAGACTCGACGACACCCAAAGGTGATGGCGCCTGCTGGCAAAAAGAGAGTTCTGTCCATTCGCGTGAAAGATTTGATCTGGGATGAGGGAGAAGTTGCGCAGGAATCTGGTCGAGCTTGCACTTTGACCGGGCTGGGGATGTCTCAAGGCAGGATCTTGGCACACGATGATGGCGGCCCCTAGATTCCTTCTCGTCGTGATGACATCCGGTGAGCAGTCGGAAGGTGTGATCGAAACCCCGCATGACGGAAGGAAATGTCTCGAGGTTATATCAAGTTGAGGAAGAGCGGCGGAGTATAAAAGGTAGTTGCGATGGCCAGTGGTTCCGTCTATCCTGAGATATCATCAGCAAACTTGCACTCAGGACCATCACAATATCCCTAATTCATCTAACCAATACCTAATACATAATCTTTAAGATGCGCTTCAGCCTACTCACTCTCTTCTCTTACGTCGCCAGTGTCCTCGCTGGTCGATACATCGTCTTCCTTGCCCCGGTAAGACCCTCAGTCTGGACTGAGCTCCATCGTATACCGTCCTGATACTGACTACCGAAAACAGGCAACCAACATTGACCAGTTCGTCGACAAGCTTCGCACCCGAGACAGCGATCTCAGGGTCATCACGAAGTGGACCGGCACGACTGCCGGTCTTTATGGTGTTGTCATCGACTCAAACGTGTGGAATGTCTGGACTCTACGCAAGTTCCGCGAGGTCAGGCTGGCCGAAGAGGACAGGATTGTCACGCTTACCCCTCTGCCGACTGCAGGCTTGCCCGCGGAGCCAGAAGACACCCCATTCCCTCTTCCTGGCTGGAGCTGAACGGGTTAATCAAATCACGAGTCGGTGTGGAAAAACATTCTGCATCCGCGGATTAAGGAGACAACAGCAAGATTGGGACCCGGTACATCAACAATTTGTTGGTTTCTGGTTCGAATGAATCGGCCAAGGGGGCGGAGACCAATACGAAGGATTCAAAGTTTAAGTGGCTAGCTTTCGTGAACACCTTATGTTACTCAGTCAGGACGCAGAATGGGAACCGTTACCTAATTTGATCTCATGATGCTTCTGCCCGGTGGAATAGCTATGCTGCTCAGGGTTCTCCATAGTCCCATCTCTTGTCTGTACTACGTAGTGATCCGTACAGTATAATTGTTCATGTATTTCTTACCAGAGAGGCATGCAAAGCGCTCGAACGTCGTGATATCCATTTGGCGAGAAACTTCGTGTCCATTGCTTAAGACACACTGAAGATATTGAAGGCTTATATAAAAAATCCGACAAGCGTCTTTCGAACCTGGACTTCAAGCAACAGTGTCACACACTTGCTGATTGTGCATATCTAGGTTCCACAACTCCTAGTTGTCATTTTGAGGCAGACCCGGAGGCTGGGATGAGTTCACGTAATCACACTTGTGTAATGAAGTTTATAATATGGATTGCGGGAACTTACACATCCACCGCACTTGAACTCTTGCGGGAACACCTGCCTAAGTCCGGCTGTCCGCCAGCTTCCGTCAGTCTAGGTAAGGGCGTACACGACGCATTACGACTGAAATGTACGCCCCGAGTCTTGTGTCGCCCACAAGCCATCAATCTCTACTTGCACTAATACAAAATTTCGACGCTGCCCAAGAGGCTTCGTCCACACAGTTCTCGAACAGCTGGATAAGAGATGTGCTCGGGATGGAATTTTTGCAGCCGAAGCAGTTCCAACTGCTCTGTATTAATAATCAGTAGTGCGCGCGCCAGTGCCTGGATACGCGCGTACATGCACGGCAGATGAAACGCCCCCTGATGACTCGACGATGCCCCGACACCGGCGTATCCGGACCTCTGTCAAATGCCAACGGCCTTTTGTGGGTGAGGCTGCCGTTCAACCGGCTGGGCAAGTGGGGGACTCCTTGCCTTGTTTGACATGAACTGGAGTTCGGACTGAGTCGAAGTGTCGATCTTATCTATGCTTGACATCTAGCGAGGCTTTGCGAATTAAAGATTCGGGTTCGGTATGCCGGGTTATTGTGATTTGGGACGGGTGACGGCACGCCGCACGACATCCGTAACTTCAGAGACAAATGGAAGCCTTCGCCTAGCTTGTCATTTTCGTCTGAGCCTGCCATCGAATGATGGCTCTGTTCTAATGTCGGTAGATGAGTGGGTATCCAATAACCGTGGGTAAGGTGATCTGGACCCGGCTCTACTAGGTAGATCAAGTGAATGACTTGTGAAGTCACTTACTACCATGGACGCGGTAGGAACCACAACTCACCAATCTTGATTATGTCTAGTTTCGAGAATATTCACTGCCTCCTCCAATCGAGGCAGTACAAATACTCGATTTCCAGAACATTGACGAGTCTGACTTGGGGGTCCCTGACTCGCTCCATGGAGCCGCAAAGGTGACTGAGTATTCGAGGCTCGGGTAGGAGGAGGTTCCGCCGCCACGATTCGTGCTATGGCCATATGTGCAGATGAAGTGGGCGCACAGGCCGACGGATACAGGGACACCGGCACTTAGCCTAAAGTCTAATAGAGATATCACATCGGCCGAGAGACTGAATGAACCACGATGAACCACTGATTGATACGGTGTAACCGTTGTACAAGCTAAGTCGGGTATGCCCGTCTTGTCAAATTCCTTCGAGTAAGTGTTGTTAGTCCAATAATAGCAATCGTAAACGCATCTATAAGAGATGATTGTTACCCAGATTCTTTGCAGCTCGTGAACAGAGGATCAACAGATTCGTTCAGTACACTCTTTGGCTTGTAGAACCCATCACACTCTTTCGTTACATTCGTTACTTACACTCTTTCCAAAATGCCTTCGCTTTTCTCCGTGGTTCTTGCCAGCCTGATGGCCTCTCCTATCCTGGCCGCCATCTCTTCCCCCAACTATGTCCCCTTCGAACTGGAGAAGCGCGACTGCGGCTTCAGCTACTGCGATTGCCAGCGCGTCCAGTGCAGACTTGACTTTTGCTTCGACGACCATGTTGATCCCTGGATTCTGGTCGACAGTGCCAGTAAGTCTTCAACATGCTCAATATTCGACCTTTCTTCCTTGAACGAGTCGCTGACCTTCCCGTCTCATAGTGAACGGCTACTACGGGGTTGACTGCGGCCAATTCGACAACTGGGCGCGCAACGAGCCCGCCGAGTACTGCAACAACGGCCTCCGCAAGGGCAATGCTCTCTTCTACATCAACCGCAAGTTTGGATCCCTCGGAAAATCCTTCACCGTCAACTACAAGAACACCAACGCGGCGGACCCCCACCGTGGCTCTGTTTCTGGCAGCTGCTACCCTGTCCAGGACGTTCAGTGCAAATGCCATTCCAGATACAACGCTGAGAAGCACGACTGCTCAAACAGCTGCAGTGACTAGATAAACACTTCACAGGAAATGATGTAACATAACTTGGGGAACCTGCTGTATGGCTTGTTCGACTAAGTGGGTGCGCTTGAGATTTCGGATGTGTGCTGCAAATGATACCACAAACACATAGAACTAGAGGATCCAAATCCATGACAATGAACGGCCGATTGGCCAATTCATCCAACAAAAGAAATGATCTTGAGTGATACCTACGAACTGTCTTCGCATGACCAGCATCGTGTTCCCAGATTCCTATCACAGTTCAAATCGACAACGCTCTTCTGCGGATATGGGCACAATATGCGGTCTTGAAGGTTTCCGCCCGGAAATGTAACCCTGACTAGTGTATGGTCCGGTGCTGTGCCATTCTCGACCCATGCACGGAGTTGACCAAATAGACTAGTTGGCTCTCCGCTCCTCCCTCCACCGCAATGGCCCATGCCGGGTACCTCGAAGTGGCGGTAGAAGTCATGAACTCCCGGGATGAGATCAGATACTCTGTTGTAGTACTTGGTACTCCCCTTTGGAGGGAGAAGCTCGTCAATCTGTGGGAATGTCAACCCTTTTCACTGCCCAGAGGTGGATAAGGGGTTGACTTACGAGGCCGTGAAAAGTAATCAGCTTTCCTCCGCCATCACGAAAAGCAGAGAGGTCAGGGTCATCAGTGCCAATAATCGAGTTGTACCTTTGCCGCCCCTGGTGTGCCATCCAGTCAAACTCAGCTTGACTGACGTGAGAAAGATCAAAATTTGGATCCCTTGCGACAAATAACGAAAGCCATTGCGTAGCAATGGGCAATGGCACACCTCTGCAAGACCCTGTAGAGCAGTTGGTGGCAGCGACGCCGACAGCCAGATCAGTACCGGGGTTTAGTCCTGGCCACAGCTGTACGCCTTGGGAGTTGCGCATCCCCTGCCACGTAGCATTGACTACAGCTGCTGCTGCACGACTAACTTCAGGTGTCTCAGAGCAGTTGATTGCTCGACCGACCATCTTGAAAGGATTGAATGCATCAAGGCACGCATCGACTTCACTAATGATCCCGTCTTTGACACCGTCTAATCCATCACAAGCAGACACTGCCGCGGCCGTGATCGCCGCGAGTTCACATGCATGAGGGTACTCCCCGATCATATTCATGTACTGCTGAGGCCAGAGCATGCTCGGGAAGAAATCGGTCCATTGAATTCCTGGAGCACCGGCCGCGATGCCATCATACTGAGTAGGATACCGCTGTGCTAGCATGAGTCCTTGTCGGCCTCCTTGAGAACAGCCATTCCAGTAGGAATAGTCTGGTCCGCGACCGTAGTAGGACCTGATGAGAGACTTTCCAATGATTGCCTGCATGCTTCAAGATTAGAAGAGTCAGTTACGCCAAGGCGGTCTATCGACTTACGCCGTCATTGAGTGACACAGACGCAAGGTTCTGCAGATTGTAGAAATTGACGTTTCCGGGGCTGAGAAGTGCCCAAGGACTCGCGTCCAAAGCGTTTCCCAACCCAGCGTCGGTCGTGGTCGTCGCATAGCCGTCAGCTACTGCTCCACCCATGGCGCTGTAAAACGGTTCACTGCGGCCTGCAACCCAACCGCCGCCTCCGACAGCCTGAAGGCGACCATTCCATCCTTCTGCGGGAAGCCACGCCTCGAAATTGACGACATCACCTTGACCCGGGTGGGTGTAGGTTACCGTGATGTTGCAAAAGCTCCCGTTCTGCACTTCGACTGACGGCTGGGTGAAGCGAACAGCAGAAGGAACAGTGATGGTGTAGTTGGTGACAAGATTTGTCTGCAAAGACAGAATCTCCGCCCCATACAGTGAGATATTCTCAAACGTTGCGGGGGCGCAAGAAAATGCTGACATTTCGACTGGAGATAGTTTTAATAATAGATAGAGCGACGAGGAAGGACACGGCGATGCGAATCGCAGCACATCAAGAAAGTCACTCTTTTTAAAGTGCAGCTTACTTACACAAACGTTGTACCCAGTTTCTTCCCCGTATTAAGGAATATGACGAAGTAATTCGGGTAGGATCGTTAAACCTCCCAAAGCTGCCAAGCGCGAGGATGTTGAGCTGATTTGCGCACATTAATCAAGACTTCATTCAGCCATTCAACGCAGCTGTCATATCAGGAGCGGCTAATTAGACTCCTGCAAAACACCCATTGTCACCTAATTCCCTTGATGTTTTCAAACAGGATCCGAATCCTAGTCTCAAGCGCTCAAATGACTTCAAATTTGGTGTGGTAGAGAAAGGCTTTAGATTTCGGTGCTCGATGATTTTCGCCTTGACGGGCAGTTAACCCAAGCACAATAAGAGTTATTAAGTGCATGAGAGGTGAGGTCAAGTGACAACATTCAATTACGTCCAATGACTGCCACCGCTGATGTGCAGTGCATGTAGGTATTCAAGCAATGAAATGAGTCCTATACCAGCATTTTTCAAGCTCAACCAGATTCGGGCGTATAAGCCCCAGCAGATAATGGGAAGCCTTTTAACCTTGAGCTGCTCATATCTACGTTGTATAATTACCTACTTGCTCGAAGAGTGACAAATGTAGATCGAAACATACGTTCTTCTACAATTCATGGACTACGGTCTGCTTCGGACTTATTATCAAATACCAACGGCATGCAGCCCGCCAACCTCAAACAAGAAAAAAGAAAAGAGGACTTTGGACTGAGCAATTTGAGCAGGCGAGGCCGGTCTCGGACCAACTTGTCATGCGAGCACTTGCATCTCGGAGAAGCTCATAAAACGACGGACTTACGAGAAACGCAGGGCTTACCTTCCGAAGTCCATCAATGCTGACAGGAAGAAGTGAGATCAGAGACACCAATCAGGCGCTGCTCTCGTATCGCCTCGCTTATTTATGTCGTGGTTTCGCTGCTAGGTGCGCTTGGCTGGGTGCTAGTGGACGCCACAGCGGAACAGCGGAAGTAGTGGCATGACTTTCAGCCCTCAAGGTTTCAAGAGTTTAGGTGCCCGCATTCCATACCACGAGAATCGCCAAAGCCAAAATAACTAGATATGGCGCGTGGTTCCCTGGTGATTCCCGGCTTGAGACATCCTGTGTATTTTGAATGACTTCAATTGTGTCACAATGGACGTTTCAAGGAACAAAGTCGCAGTGATCGGACTCGGTAAGTGTAGTAAACCTGTCGATGAAACGAGTTGATTATTCTGACGTAGAGTAGGTGCCTTTGGTATCGTGGCTCTGAAGAATCTTGCCGAAGAGGGTTTCGAAGTGACCGGATTTGAGCGCAACCCCTATGTTGGTGGTCTTTGGAAGTTTACTCGAGAGGACAAGACTTCTGTGCTGCCTAGTGAGTAGCACGATGCTCCACCTGCCATTGCATTTGGATCATTGTTGACTTACGTACTACAGCAACTGTCGTTAACATTTCAAAAGAAAGAGTAAGATTTCTCTCTCTAAAATGTGCAGACGAGAGACTTGGTACTTGAAGTAGTCAATGCGACTGACACTTCATCAGGGGTGTTTCACAGACTTCCCGTTTCCTGATGGTAAGTCTTTCAATTGGACTAAAAGCTAGCACTCTCACAAATCGAAGCGACGACCAGTCAACCTTCGGCCGAAGAGGTGGCGCAGTATCTGGAGGACTATGTCGATCACTTCAAGCTGCGATCAATGATGCGTC
Organism: Colletotrichum tamarilloi; assembly: GCF_030869305.1. NCBI lineage: Eukaryota > Fungi > Ascomycota > Sordariomycetes > Glomerellales > Glomerellaceae > Colletotrichum > Colletotrichum tamarilloi. Next base: position 80,942 of record NW_026849445.1, read on the forward strand.
TCAACACAGTTGTCACTCATGTATCGCATGATGATACTCTCAACAAATGGATTATTGAAATTTCTGATTCGCCAAACGAAATGTTCGACAGGGTCATCATCGCGACAGGAATGAACCAAACACCGAACTATCCGAATGTCAAAGGGATTGAGCAGTTCAAGGGCGAAACGCTCCACTCCAAATCTTACAAAAGGTCAACCACACTATTTCAGTCTGGTCTTTCCTTTGCTAATGCGCAGTTTAGCCCAGAGAACTTCGCAGGGAAGAAAGTGTTGGTCTTCGGCTTGGGAAACACCGGCGCTGACACTGCAACATCACTTGTGGGCCATGCAAGCGAGATCTATGTTTCTCATCGAGAAGGCGCTCTCATCGTAAGTCATGGACCCCAATCTATCGAAAACCAGGTCTAATCTGCCAAAAGCTTCCTCGAACCAACGAAGGCCGTCCGATTGACCACACACTTAATATTCGCTTGATCACTTTCCAAAGGCTCCTCGAGCGGTTCTTCCCTAATTTATCTGAACGCCTTTTCAATGGATTTGTTAAAAAGCTGCAGGATTCTGCATTCAAAATCCGTCCTGAGTGGAATCTCTCACCAGCACCTTCGATCAAAACTAGCACCCCAGTCGTCTCAGACGAGATCGTCCCAGCGCTTGAGAGTGGCAAAGTCCACTCTGTCCTAGGTGTCAGCTGCGTAACCGGGCCGAATGAAGTTGAGTTGATTGATGGAAGGAGTTTGAATGTAGATGCTATCATCTACTGCACTGGATACAAACCCAGCTTTAGTCTGTTGGATTACGAAGCTGATCCAACGGCTGTTACCACCCCGAAGTGGACTGCGTCCCAGGGGTCTAGGGGCAAACCGCTGCCTCGTCTGTATCAGAATGTTCTGTCTCTCAAGTACCCGGACTCACTCGCATTCATGGGGTGCGTGGCATTTGCAACGGGGGCATTCGTTCTATATGACCTGGCATCCATGGCTGTCGTGCAAATTTGGAAGGGGAACTCGGATCTTCCACCTCAGCACGAGATGGAGCGGGCGGTTGACGAGCACCATGATTGGCTGTGTAACCTTGCAAAGAAAAGTAATGTTCACCCGCAGCTTGTAAATGGCCATTCTTGGTCAGCATGGGCGGACAAGATGGCTGGAACTGGGATTGACGAATATCTGGGGTGGGGTTGGAAGGGATGGCGTTACTGGCTCAAGGACCGATCTTTCTGTAACCTTCTCATGGGTGGTATCTACAGTCCACACATCTACCGTTACTTCGATGGCAAGAGAACTCGGTGGGTTCGAGCGAGGGAAGAGATTGAGAAGGTGAACTACACCACTTTCAAGAACCGACTCAAAACCGAATAGCACCCAAAAAGATTTGAGGTATTGGCGCTCCTATGAATCTCTAACGAAGTACCCATAGCTCCGCAAGTAGATGAACTCGGGTTTGTTGATCCCGGGGAAGATCACCATAGGGGAGCTGCCCACGAAAGTAGTCCTTGAGGCTCCAAGTTGAGTCGACATTAGTACATTACTACTACTATGTTCGAAGGCGACTTCAATCAAAGCCCATACTATATCGAGTCCCGACCCGGCAAGGTCATTCGGCGTTGTACTAAGTACCACCAGGCTATCGAACAAGCGAGTTGAGATGACTTGAGCGACGGCTTGGGTTTGGATTGAAATTTTCAGGTGGGATGCCAGCCTATCACGTCCATCTTTGCCCAGCACGATTTTTTCAGTATTCGTCAACGCCTTGCTTCGACCACATAAACGCACTTGACGGCATTTGAGTCGACGTTGATAATGTATAAGACCTGGCCATTAAGATCAATTCGATCTTTCTTTCGGAAGAACACCAAGAATTCTCATGACGTAAATCAGTTTCTCTTCCTAAAAAACGCATAACAAACAATTCATTTGCTCCGACATACAGCAAATCCCCTGAAGAGAAAGAGCAAGAGACCATTCAATTACTCAAAAATCATATGATGATGCCGCTCCAATTCTCGCCATGTCCCGGAAACTTGATATCTTCTCGCGCTCTAGAAAACGCAGCCCTGAAGCAGCCCGCAACAGGCCTAAAGCTTAATGTGAGAAAAAGTCGACAAGAAACTCGGAAAATTGAGAAAACAATTGATGAAAGCGAACTTAACGTACAAGATGCCACACTGCGCTATTGGTGGTGGGGATTCAATTTTGCCGTTATAGCCAAGGTGCTCAGGCACAAGAGACGGCTGAGAGTCACCATTAAGCAGATTCGCCTTGGATTGAACCTCACGCAAGAGGGTTTCATCACGTGGGCCTGGTTTCTCTCTTATCTGACAAGAAGTATCGTCGGTGGATGGTACGACATTCGGTTGCCATTCATCGTGTGCCATTTTTCGCCGGTATTCTTCTGATTCCTGTACCTCATCCTTGGAGTAGATTCGGCGGTCGTCATTTGAGTCGATCTCCAGTGACTGAACCTCGGAGCTCTCGCTCGTATCTTCGCTTGGTTGGCAGTACTCGAGGAGCTCGAGCTCAGCAGCCCGAAGATAGTAGGCCAAAAGAAGCGGGGTGCCTCCGGGGTGTATATCGCATGGCTTGTCGACCGGAACAGGCCAGTCTTCGACGAGATGACCAGGCGTATCATGGTCACCACAGAAATTGCTGTATTTGTCCCATTCGCAGCCGCAATGTTCGTGAACGAAGATACGTTGGTAGCACATTTCGTTTCAATCAATCAGGCCCAACTTTTCTTCAATGTGATGCTTTGGAGTGATAATCAGCGAACATGAGCCTCGGTCAAGGCGCGGCAACTGAGCTAGAATAATTAATGCGATGTGAGACGAACGATGTAGTGTCCGATGGGAATCTTGACGGTTGGGCATGACGAAGTATATCAGTACTGTTGCATGCATCATCTCCCAGCCTGAAGGCGGACGTAAGCGCGCGCCAAGGTAGCCCGAAGTTCTGGATACGCCTCAACTGAGTATGCGACCCATACAGCGACCTGAGGTGGGGAAACGAGAAATGCAACACGGACTGCCAAATATGGAAGAGGTTGACCCAAATCTGGTTCATCCCAGCTGTTAAAGTGGTTCTCGGCCCTGTACAAGTAGAGGCCTGCTATGCCGGTTATGTTGCACGGAGGTGGACATGATTCGTTGTCGTGATTCTACGCCGCCTCCTTACGACCATGAAGTGCGAGAAGACTGTATTGGGGGGTTTCCCACTGGAATTCGAGCTGCGTCGATGGAACATGACTGCTTTGACATTCTGGGGAGATGACATTGGCGTCTCACTTCTGTATCATCCAGACCACCGGGTTGAGGTCTACGGGGGGCGCAGTCTTAATCCCCGTCCAGTACCAATTGCTCAAGATGAAAAGGCAGCAGGTAAGCCCATGGAATAGACATCCCGCAGCCCACAATGCTAGCTCACGTGCGTCATTTTTGCCGTGCTTGATCTTTCGTATTATATCCCGTCTTTGCCCGGATCAAAGTATAAATTCGAAATACTAGCATGACTACAGACTCGGGTGAAGGTTGCGATTCCGAGATACTACCCCATCTGAGATATCCTCAGTAGTACATTGCTAGTCAAGTTGGGGTAGTGTTAGTATCCCTATTACAGGGTACTTGGTTCGAACCGTAGGTTAACAAAGAGATTAATTAAACTATATAAATTTCTATGTAAGTATAAAAAAGAGGTTCTAACTATAGGTTAGGCTAGTTATAATAATTATAAATAGGGCCCTTAATTAGTCCTTATATAATTAGCTATATACTATAATTAAATTAGATTTTTAATCCGATACTAACTTTCTCTTTTTTTTATTAATTTACTTATTATAATTAGAAATATAATTTAACCTCGGGCCCGTTTACTAAGTCATCTCTTTTTCCCCCTTTTCTCTACTTTTTTTATATAACTTATTCCTCTATTTATATAATAACTTTTTTACTACTTATAAATTACTCTAACCCCTTATTAAATACTACTTTTATAAAAACGTTAGTAAAGTTATTATTATTATTAATTTAATAAATCTTAAGGATCTCGTACTTTTTATATAATTACTTAAAGGCTATAATATTAATTATAAGCCTCTTTTTTTTTATTATTTTTAATTTAATAAAGTATTTATATAGTAAGTAAAAATTAATATAAGTAATTATTAAGATTAATAAAAAGTTAAATTAATTAGTAATCCTCCTTAATATTATTAAAATTATATAAATAAGGTTAACGTTGTTAACTATATTATAAACTTTTAATATTAGTATACTTCTTATTACTTACTTATTTTTAATTAATAAATAATAAATTATATTACTATATATAGTAAATTCGCTCTTATTTATATTCTTATTAGCTAGGATAATAATATATTCTAATTATAAAATAAGGTCTTTGTTATTTATAAATAACCTATTAATAAAAACGTAGAGCTTATTAATAATAAGGTTAATTAGGTAATAAACTAGGCCTCGATCGAGATTTAATTATTATTACTTAAGCTATTTATTAAATACCTCGATATCTCGTTTATTTAGCTTTATAGCTTATACTATTCTAGCGTAGTTAAAAATTACTTTAAGTTAGTATATATTTATAATATATACCCCTTATATAAGCTTAGCCTTATATTATTTTTTAACGTTAATTATATTTAAATTAATAAGGGTAATTTTCTTATTCTACCCCTTTTATTAAAAAATAACGGTTTCCCTTTTAATTATAAAAATCCTATTATTAAACGTTAATAAGTTATTTATTATAAGGACCTTTTTTAGCTTCGTTACGAAGCCCGCTTTTTAAAGCTTTTTATTTTCCTTTTTTATAAAGTTAATATTAAATAGGCCTAATATATCGTTAGTCTATATTTTAATAATCCTAAATTAATTATTTTTATATTTAGCGATTAATAAGTACGGGTCGTACGTAAATATAATTATTAATAATTAATTAATATAAAAATCGTAATATATAGCTTACTAATAAGTACCCGATTTTATAAGCTTATATAGTAGTTTAAGTACTTTAATAATCGTACTTTTTAAGTACTTACTAGCTATTTCCTTTAGTAAGTAAGCTAGGATTTTCCTTATAAGCCCTATAGCTAATTAAGTATAAGCTTAAGTAATATTACGGCTCTAAATCTCGTATCCCTTTTTCTATAATAATACTATTAATACTATTATTAATCGTTAGCTATAGCGCTATACTATAGGTAATTAAGTAAATAGCATCGCCTTTTTAACGTCTTTATACCCCTAAATTATATACTTAAATTTTTTATATAGTTAGGGTATTCCTTTTTCCTTAATTTTACGTACTATTTATAATTTAAATATATAAAGACTTTTATATTTCTTAGGGTTATAGAGGATAAATTAATAGACCCCTCGATTATATAGAGTATTTATTTTAATAAAATTTAATCCCTTATATAGCTTTTTAATAATTATAATAATACTTTTTTTACGTAGTTTAATTACTAGCTTAAAATCGGCTTTTTTTTTATTATATAAAAAATATTAAATACCCTGTTATTAATAATAAATTATTAAGTTAGGGCTTATTATTATAATTTTTTATAACGTCTCGCTAGTAGTATTAGTATCTTTTTAATAATTTCCTTTTCCTTATTATTTATTAGTATTATTATAATAATTTCGTTAAAAATAATTTCTTATACCTTTATTACGGGTTATATAGTTTCCCCTAGCTCTTTTTCTTCTTATAAATTAAAAATTACCTCGTTAAGATCTATATAATATAGTTTAACTACTATAATTAATACTTTAAGTAGTTAGTTATAATCTCTTATAACTACGTAAAAACGCTCGTTAATAAAAATTAATTTATATAGCCTAGCCTATTACTAAGTAATTTTATACTAAACTTATATATCTAAATTTAAAAATATATTTAAATTAGCCCCTATATTGGGCCTATTATATATAATAATTACCTTATTAACTTATTTTTTTATACTTACTTTACGTAACGCCCGTATTACTTTTTTAACTACTTAAGCTCGTTAATTTATATTTAGTAATAGTAATAAGGCTAAAGTCGTTTTTAAATATACTCTAAATACTAATAGCGTTAATATAAGCCTATTAAGCCCTATAATATCGTTATAGTACTTAAATACTATTTAGAAATATTTGTTATTAATAGAATCAGGATTCTCTTTTTTAATAATTCTAAACGCCCTTTTTAGCTATTAATATACTCTTTTTACTTTTTTAATATTATAATACGCTTCTATAAATACGACTTTTAACTATATACTATAAGCTATCGTATTCTCTCTAAATTTTATTAATTTAAAACTTATATTAACGTCGGTTCTAATACTATTTAGTAATCCTTAGTATATATCGATCTAGCTTTTTCGTAGGGCTACTTATATTATTTTTATATATAAATCCTAAAAAAATTACCCTATTTAAAATAATATAGCCTTATTAATTATATATAGGACCGGTTGATTATTTAAATAAAAAATATTAATAACGATTTTTTAATTAAAGTTAAGCTTATTATATAATTTAAATTTAAATTTATATAAGCTCTGCGTATTTATTTAGTATTAGTAGTACACTTTTATTAACTATTTTAGTACCCCTATTTTAATATTATTATTACTTAATTACTTTAGGAGGCTATATAGCCTCGTAACTAACGAGTACCTAAATTTTTAATATAGTTATTTAAGCTCATTTTTTATTAAATAATTAATTAACTTTATATTATTAATAAGCTTTATAAACGCGTACCCCTATTATTATTTAACTATTTTAAAACACTTATTATTAAAGATTTTATTCTTTATATTATTAAATATAATACTTAGTTAATTTATATTTTTTAAGTATAAAAAAAATAGAGTATTAATAAGTAAAATATAAAAAGTTATTATTTTAAAATATATCTCTATTTTTATTATACTTAGGGTAACGATTTCCTTACTTAGGCTAAAACTAATTCTCGTAATACTTATTATTAATATATTAAGCGTTACTAGTGCGATTTTTTATAATACTTAAAATTACCCCTTTCCTCTTATTAATTATTATAATATTTTAATATCTAAAATAATCTTATAAAAATTATCTAAGCCGTACCTTTTGCTTATATAAAATACCTATATAAGCTTAGTACTTAAGTAATCTAAGTAATATAAAAAAGACCTCTCTAATTACCCTTAGAATTTCTTAATATTATCTTTTTTTTTTAATATTAATAAAAATAATATCTTCTTTTTAAGTGTTAAGAAAATAGAATTCTATACTATTAAACTCGTCTTTCTATCTATTTTTAGATCTATTATTTAAAAGACCTTCCCTTACTATTTATAAATAAAAGCCTACTTATTAAAAGCTTTTATTATTTTTTATTCGTTTAGTTTCGTATATTTTTTAAAAGCTAATAAAATAAAAAAGGAGTAATTAATATTATTAATTTTATTATAATTTAATTTATTAGTATAGGGGGTAAGATCTTTTTTATTTTTTAAGTTTCTTATAGGGGGTAGATATTCTAAGCTATTATTTTAATTATTATTACTAAGTTCCGTACCCCTAGATTTATTTTTATATATAATAAGGAATTAACTAAATTAATAAAAGCTAGTTTTACTATTTACTACCCTCAACTTTTTATATTATTTATATAATTTAGCCCGCTCTTTTTTAAAATAGTTACTTAATTAATATTTATCCTTTTTATAAATAAAGTATTACTTTTTTTATTACCTTATTTATAAGTTAAATCTCTACTTATTTAATAAATCTAGGCCTCTTTATTAGTAATTACTATACTTAGTCTTTTTTCTTTTTTTATTATATATTTAGTTAACTTAATATTATTAATAAGGGCCGTTATATACTTAAAAATAAGCTTAGTATAATATTCTTATTTTAATATTAAAACTAAATCTTAGCCTCGAGTAGAGCGTCTCGTAGTCTTTAAGTACTTAATATAAAATTATTTTTATTTTTAATATATACTAGATTATAATATAAAAATATCTAACTTTTTACTCGTTAATCCCCTTATTTAGCTAAGTTTTTACTAACTTATTAATTCGGTTAATAAGCTTTTCGAGGATTTTTATTTATAATTTACTTTTTATTATCCTAGTTATAAATATAAAAAAAATTGCTTATAGTTTAAATAAGAGCTCTAAATTCTTATTATAAATCTTAAAGTAGCTTCGGATTACGTTAATAATACTAAAAAAGTTATTTTAATTAAAATTACGTACTGCTTTATAATAATAATTAAAAGCTTTATTTATAAGTATAATATTAATTACTAAATAGTACTAATATTCCCTAATCCCGACTTTTTTATAGTAATTATAAAATATTATTAAGGTTTTTTATAAAACCTCGTACTTTCCCCTAGAGTATAATTTCTTTTTTAAAAAAATCTTTTTAAAATTTATAAATTACTTCGTATTTATTATTATATTTTTAGTATTTATATATAATCCCTACGTTATTACGTATTATTAATAACTCTAGGTTATCTATTTCCTTTCTTATTAACTAACTAATACCGAATTTTATATTAGTAATAATAACGAGCTATAGATTAAAATAAGTAGAATTATTAATTATTATATATTTAGTACTATATTTTACCTCTATATATCTTTTTATAATAATAAATTACTATTAATAATTATAAAAAAAAAATCTAAGTCGTTTACCCTTTTTCTAAATTCGTTAAAATAATTATATACTTTAATAACTTATACCTAGTTCTATAGTACAAATTCCTTTTTTATAATTGTTATTATTAAAATCTTATATAATTTTTATAATTATAATTACGTTAATAATACCCCTTATTTATAAAAGAATTTATTAACTATTTTTATAATTCCTAAGCTTATACTCATAAATTATTTATCTAGCTAGTAACTAAAGTTATTTACGATTTTATAAAATAGGGGTTACCCCTATAGCCCCTTTTTCTTATAAACCTTAGTTAAATAAATTAATACTACGTTAATTTACTTATTATTAAACTAGTTTATAATCCTATATATTTATGTCCTTTAATAATCTAGGTTAATATTTACTTATTTATAAAAAATTAGGATTCTATTTAAGATCGGGTTTCTTTTTTTTTTTCTTTACCTTAACTTACTAAGGGTTATACTCTAACTTATACTTATATTAATAATTATTAACGTATTTAATCTTAATAAGGATATATTTAATTTACGTACTAGCTATAATAAATCTATACTTTTATTACTTAATAAATTTATTAAAGTCTAAGTAGTTCCTACTTCTTTTTATTATTTTATTACTACTCTCGTTTTTACTATTTTTAGTAATTATTATTACCTTTTTAAATTACTAATTATTATACTTATTAAAATCTTCTTTTTTATTTAATATAAAAAAATAAGTTTTAATAGTTCCTTTTTTAATAGTAGCGGTAAACGTTTATATTATTATAAAAAATATAATAATTAGTCTCGAGATTTTTATTAATTACTAATTTTTATTATTTTATATACTTCTAATTTCTAACTTCCTAAGCCTCGTACTTTATATAATTTCTAAATTACCTCCTTCTTTAACTTACCTCTTTTAAAATAGTATTTTAAAAAAATAATTAAAAATAAATACTAGGTAGCTTATAAAAGAGCTGAATAGGTTATTAAGAGTTAAATAAGTAATTAAGTACGGTTAGTAAAGTTAAGCCCTCCTTTTTATAAAATTAAGGATTTAAAAAACTTATTAAAAATACTTACTACTTCGTCGCTCGTACTAAGTAAGGTTAATTATTTTAAAAATCTTTTTTTTAGCTACTTTTTAGTACCCTATTTTATACCTTTTAAATAGTCTTTTTTTATAACTTAATTATTATTAAGTAATTATTACTTATTAATAATTCTTTTTATTACTTAGTTAATTTTTTAAAATTAATAATCTCGTATTAAGAACTAATATAAAAAAGAAGTTCTTTAATAGCCCTTTAAAAAATTCTTTTTTTTTTTTTTTAAAATCCTTATCTTTTTAGCCTTTTTTTAAACTAATTATAATTTTAATAAAAGGTTATAAAACTATTTTAAAGTAGCTACTTTTTTTTTAAGTTAATTTTTAAAATTTATAATATTCTTAGCTCAATATTATTAAGACTTCTAAATCCTCTCCTCTTTTATAAAACTATCCCTTATATTATATTCTTAAGTAATACTTAAGGAGTAGTTAAAAAAGTTATAAAGAGGTTATTTAAATCGTAAGCTTATAATTATATTTATAAAATCCTTATAATAATAAACCTTTTTATATATTATAAATCTCTTAGCTTTATAACTCTTATAAAGTTACTTTTATTACTAAATAAGAATATTTACGTTTAAAAATCCTTTTTTTTAAACATATAGTACTTTTTTATATTATATTATTAAGCTCGTTTATTATATTAATTAATTAAATAAGTAGTTATTACGTAAGTATTTTTTTTTACTAATTTAATTAGTTAATATTTAATTACGGGCTAGTTATAAAAAAGTTATTTAGTAAAAAAACTATTTAAAATAATAGTAAAAGACTAGTTATTTAAGTAGTTTTATTAATTAATATAGTTTAATATAATAAACGTCGACTTTTTATAAATAATAAAAAGCTATAATTACTTAATTTTATATAGTATTTAAAAATTACTTTTTTTTTTATTTATTTTTATAAAGTTAATTAATATAAATCTCTTATTTTATATAATATTAAGAAGTCGTCTCTTTTATATAATAAAATACTTTATTAATTTATAATAATAAAATTTAATTACTAATTAGTATTAATATCTTTATTATAAAGTACTTAGTTTAAACTATAAGTTAATAAAAAGATTAATTAAACTATATAAATTTTTATATAAGTATAAAAAGGAGGTTCTAACCGTAGGTTAGGCTAGTTATAATAATTATAAATAGGGCCCCTAATTGGCCCCTGCGCAGTTGGCCGTATGCCGCGGTCGAATTAGACTTCTAATCCGATAGGTAGCGGCCAATTACACTAACCATTTACGCTGAGTTGAGAACATTGTCAAGTCTCTCCGTTATTCGCTTTGATGGCGTCAGATCAGACATAGTGATTGGTTACTTCTTTTTCGTCATCGTCAGCTCACACACGATACAAAATGTGTGAAGTGATGGAGGTAAATTTTTTTTTTTTCGCTGTCGACGACAGCACCAGACCCACCGGGACACAAGCTTGAGTTGGAGGGTATCATCGGTTGACGCCAGGGTTCTGTTCACTGGCTCTCCCAATTAATAACCTTACCGCACCTGCCACCGAGCACCGATCTTTTTTCCTATTCATCCATTGAGGCATGCCACAAAATGGGGTCGAATACTCAATCCTTGTCACCTTCACCACAGCCAAGCTGTCGAGATGAGATACTCATAGCGGGTGGTACAGCTCCGATGAGGTGCAATGAAGATCAGTCTGTCGAGAAACATGAGGAAGTAGAAAAACAACCCTACCGCCCAGGCTCCGACAGAGCGAAACAGCCGACCGAGTGTTCCACTACGTCCGCTCTCAGCGGGCCGCAGGTCGCTAGGCGCTTGACCCTCGATGGCCTCATTCCAGAAATCCAGTTGCAGGTCCTCCGCAATCTCTCGGACCTAGATAACCTCCACGCAGCCATCTGCGTCTCGCCCACTTTGCATAAATGTTATCTCTCAGCGAGGCGCGGACTGCTATATCACCACCTCGGCAAGACCTTCCACAGCCATCGCATATTCGTTGATGCCTTTGCGGCTCATAAGCTGGGCATTCTGCGCGAGTCGACCAGTGAAGATGAACTTAAGCTTCTGGAGGAGTTCATGGATTCATATCTCAACTTGCAGTCCGATCCAGAGAATTTCAGAGCAGTATGTACTGTTGATGATCTGGCCGGCATCGCACGTTTCTACTCATCGACAGTAAGATCTGCTCTACCATAGCTTTGGCGTCAATGGGGTCGTCAGGACATGGAGGCGGAAGACTGTAGCGGATTAAGCGTTACAGAGAGAATCCGTATGATCCGTGGGCTCTACCATTTCGAGACATGGTGTAGCTACCACAGCCTGGGGAGTATCACCGCTCGTCTACTACCGACGACGACGACGAATGCCGATATGCTGCGCTTTCTTAACAAGTACCTATAACCTTGGCAAATCGAAAAGCTGAGTTGCATCCACTGTGAGATCCGGACCACTACCGCATGATTCTTCGCAATCCTTCAGCTATTGTCAGTTGTACCAACCCCTATACACATTTTTCAAGCTTGTCTACCAAGATCTGTCAAGGTCAAATATTTTTGATGTTAGTGAAGGTACTTTCACTGTTATTCCCTCATCTGTGGCTTTTACTGACGCGAGCCTGATCTAGAGCCTCTCTCGCCCGCGTATGATTGTTTCTGCGAGGCGCTGGTGACGCGTGGCCTGGAGCGCTTCTCTACAGTCCGGAATTGTGAGATGCTCAGTCCACAACTGATTCCACAACTGCAGGATGAGGTGTCTGTTGTACTACAAAACCAAGCATTCCAAGGAAATATGGTTGAGGGAACCTCAGACGATGAAGATGCAATCATGGAACGCCAGCTTGATCACGGAGGTTGCAATCGACTCGACCATGTATTTGAGGAGTCCACTCGAATTCGATATCAGCCTCAGCTCAACTGTCCACATTCACATATCTACATCTATTTAGGTGGAAAAGTGTATTTGAGTGTATCTGAACTGTCAAGAATGCCAAAGAATTGCTTGCAATCGAAGCCCGTCTCGATAGACACATGTGGGAATTCTACGTCCCGAGTAGAGTGGTCCATATCAACCACTAAGCCAGAGAGCCCGAGGTTTGGAGGCCCCGTTCGCTTGATACGTCCCTTATGAGGCATAAGTGATGAGAGTCAATAGATGGCAAAAGACTTAGCTGCATGTTTATACAAAAATGATTATCGAAAAGAAAATTAGAGTTGCGATCATATTTAACTAATTACTAATGTTGGAAAGAACACTCGGAATTTGTCGACTAGAACCAGTGGAACTCTCCCAATGGAGGCAACATATACTCCACATCTCTGGAGTTAAGAATTGAGGTGCAGTTCTCCTTATCAGCCGGAATGGTTGGCTTACATGCCGACTCACAGACAGTACCACTCTCAGGCAGCTTGCCCTCGTAAAAGTAGTCCCTAACGATCTTGACAAGACAAGCGCTTGGGTTAGATGTCGCGCCATGTCCGGAAGTCTCTTGAATCACCACAGCCGAGCCAGGATGTCCCTTCTGAACGTGCAGGGCGTTTCTGAGAGGAGTGATTGGATCGTAACGGCTAGAGGTGATCAAGAGCGGTGCAGCAGGAGCCTTGGAGTCGTTGGCGTTGGCGGCAGGGCTTGTGAAAGGTCCCGTGAACGCGTACGGCGGGCGAATCTTACGCCCGGCACAGGAGATTGGGACTGCTCCGGTTACAGCAGTTCCAGTCGTCTCGGATTGGTTCTTCAACTCCTTAAGCAAGTTTTCGTAGAAGGAGATATTGCGATTAACCACTTCATCCACGATGTCTGTGCATAGAACGCTAGATAAGACATCGGAGTCCCAATTGTACTGAGGAAGCTCATCGTTCTCCAAGTCGCAGACAAGCTTGATGGACTCGGGGGTTAGGAAGTTTGCGAGAATAGATGAGTTGCCCTTCAGAAGTGCGCTGAGGCCCAGAGCAAGTGGCTCGAATGAGACCAAGGGAGTGTACATGGCTGAGAAGATTGCCTGGCGGATGACTGGGGATGTGAGAACACCCGGGCGGTCGTTGTAGGCGAAGGAGACGGGGTTGGTATCCATCTCATCGAGAAAGTCGGCGACACGGGCTTTGACATCTGAGCCGGACTTGTCAGATGACTGGAAAAGGGGACAGTCTTCCTTGGATTCAAAGCAAACAGCGTAGAATTGATCAACGATCTTCTCCACGTCGTTGATATTGTTTCGGAAGGTCTATGAGATTGATTAACATGGGGATACACTCAAGAGGTGAGATAAACTTACACCAGCAGCCCAGTCGTCGCCGTCAACGACAGCATCAATCCAAATCCTGCCAATGCGCTCAGGAAACATTGACGCAAAGGTATTGCCCAGGTAGGTCCCGTATGAAATCCCAATGTACTGCAGGCGGGCTGCCTCAGCATCCTTTGGTTTGGCCCTTCCCGACTCCTTCCAGCGCAGGTCGTCGATGCGGTCAATGATCTCCACCATATCACGGGCAACGGACGCGGTGTTCATGTGACCCCAGATACTATCAACGCCATTCTCTTCACAAAGAGCACTCTGAGCATTGGCGTCGGCCCAATGATAGCCAAGAGCGTCATCAATCGGGGGTAGAATGGAGTCGCGCTCCTTGGAAAGCCTGCGGCTGAACTGGTCTCCCTTGAAGCAGTCGGCGCGAGGCGTACTTGTGTTGACACCACGAGGATCAAACCCGATGATCTCATAGTTGCGACCTTGACCAAGGACCTTTTGCAAGATGGGTCCAAAGGAGTAAGCAAAACCGGTGCCAGAACCGCTTGGACCGCCGGGGTTGATGAGAATACTGCCAGCGAAGGACGGGTCGTCATTCGGAACTGTGGCCGGGAGCTTGAGGATGCCAATGGAAGCAGTGCTGTTCTTGGTTGGGTTTGACCAGTCGAGTGGGACTTCGAGTCGCGCGCATTGAAAGCCATCACCACAGTCGTAGTATTGCAGGTCTCTCGTTGGTTTTGTGTCGACCCAGCTAAAGGCTTTGGTGGAATTTGTGCTTCTTGCAGCCAAGGGGAGAGTGACCGCTTGACTGAGGCCAAACAAAGATCCGGCCAAGAGGAGAGAAGACACCATCGTGACAAGAGTGACTGATATTCTACTAGAGTTTGTCCACTGTATAGATGTCCGAAGTTCGGAAAGATATAATCTGAGTTGCTGCCGGAGTGTGAATTTCTACTAACAAGTCGTCCGAAATGTCGAGGCAACTGATGGTATTTCAATAAATCTGGAGATCCCTGATCACAGCAACTGATTGTTCACTGTGAGACATCCATCTTGGCAAAAGTACTTTCATCGCTCAAGACCGCAGTCGAGTATCCATTGCCATTGATGTTTGGCTGGCTGTAGGATTAAGATGCTAGTCAGCCTGCCAGGCAGGCGCATTTCGCCCTGGCAGTGTGTATTACAGCGACTCTCGTATTCTCTTAGCTACTTTTGTACTAGTCGCATCTGTCAACACATCGTGATTGGCAAGTTTTGGACGTTAAGCCACATTATTGGCTGCGTAGCTGCCAGTGGGCTATGCTTTAGTTGATCTTATGAAGCCATCCCTCGCGTCGCGGGACTGATCTTGAGGCCGGCAGCCATTGACTATTCCAGACTTTCGCTTTTTTTTCTTTTTCAGGATAGAACCCACGTTTTCCAAAGCCCCCGAACACAGCGCAAGTTGGTTGAGAGCACAATGCTTTACATCGATTATTTTACTAGGCTAGATTGTGGTCTTCCAATCAGCCACTCGAGTTTAAGCACGCCAGCTTGGGTACCTGCGCTTGCCCTTTGTATACATAGCATTCGAAAGAACAGAATAGGCAAACTCACGCAGAGTCACTTGCATGTTGATGTGTTTCCGAGGAGAATTCCTGCTGTCTCGTGTTACGTTATATTTGATTGTGTTGAGGCCTGCAGCAGGAACATTGCCAAGAAACTAAACACTTAGCGAGTGGCTGAACCGCATTACGGTGCTGACGACCGCGTCATGTCGAGCTGTACCTGGATTGACAGCCCAAGCATTGCCCGGTGCTCGGGACTTTCGGGCGCCAAAGAAGGCCACAACAAGCAGTCGTAGTTCTATTTTCGGACTTTGGAACTTTGGCAGAACTACCCTGGACAAATGTTTCGACGTCATGATCATTACAAGATTTAGTCTAACATGACTTTGAGGCACGTGATAGAAGACGCGCTCTATGAGTTTCCCTGGCAGTAGCCACAAGTAGGTAAACAAGTGGTAGCCCACCGGCTCTTCAATGAACCTGATATTTTCGATTGGGTTTGTTTTGGCCTACGAATACTGCGATTGGACGAAGATGAATGGATCAAACCAGACACAATTATCATACCTGCGTGGCAACGTGGATGTTTTTCAATGTTTAGTAAAGCTGCCAGTGGCAGAGATACGGCCTTCCCGCCTTATGGGGCACCTGAAAAAGGAATCCGCTTTTTCGTGACTAGAACTCAATACTAGGCTATGGGATGTTTGCTTTTGCGCAGAAATAGTATGGAGTTATGCACACTGAGACTTGGGAATATAGGTGAGAGTGATAAAGGACTATTCACGAAGGTGGCACGGTGCTTTGCAGAGGAAACGCGCTTTAGCAAAACCGAGATACCGCCATCACAGTTACTTTTTTTGTCTAAGGGTTGTCGGTCGTGATATGTCGTCTTGGAAGACTTAGGCAGCTTATGCGACCTAAGAACCTCATCTATTGTGTTGTACTGATTCAAGTAAATTGAACTAAATGTGTGCCATGCGGAATGCATCTCGCAGTGCATGTACTTTCTGCTTGTTTTTGAACACAACAGTGCTGTGGTACTCTAGAAAGAGAGTCGGTAAAATAGTCTTCCGTCGTCAAATGTGTCGTGTCTCGTGTTTTAATCAACATTGTCGTTGGAGTGACCTCTCAGGGTCCATTCAAGCCACATTGACATATAGTAGAACCTGATGAGCGAATTTCACTCGCCCAGATTACCTAGTATTAAGTACTTAGCAGAGATTGATCTGTGACGATGAAAGTCATCCACTCCCTCTCACCCTACCGTTGATCTGGACTTCACGCGACGTGAAGTGAGACATCTTCCCAAGTTGGCCTTCAGTTTATCATCCGTTCGCGTCGATTCATGTGTGGTGACTGATACGGTGATTCAAAACCTACAGAGCTGGTAATTGACTCGGCGAAGGCAAGGTAATCGAGATATACACATTCACAAGTCAATCTATTGAATAACCCTCGGCATGGATCCTACATGTACTGTGATAGCGTTTCTAGCCAAGGGCAGGTTGTTGCTCACCCGACTCAGCATAACCCGAATTACCCCATTAACGTAGGGGCCATCTTGACATTACTCTTCATCCCTGAACCTTATTTTGAATACTTGAATGCCTGCATCAGGATGCTACTCTCATCCGATACAGCCGGTGGGAGCAATTCTCCTGATTCCCTGATATGGTTGTGTCACACGCCATCGAAATGTGTGAATAATGGACCTTGTGGCTTGGTGTTTCTATTGTCTTGGCAAGGTGAAGCGAGACCAGCTATTAATGGCCGTATTCCCCAGTTGAAGCGCGATATCGTAACGATGTGAGGCTCTTGGCGGTAGTATTGTCTCCTTTGAGTCATCGACAGTCAGATGCTCAATGTTTTCACAAGTGCCGAGGTTCTGCGTAATGGCACACTAGATAGTTGAAAATCAATCGAACGGTAAGAAAACCACTCCTTGTCCAAGTCTAGCCAGTGCTTGATCTGGACCAGCCTTCGTCATATGCATATAGAATACTACTTTCTTGACATGACTGCAGTCTCACATGTGCAATTAACGACAAAGGGTATGAGACATCCAAAATATTGTATCTATTAAATTGAAAAAATCAATCATGTGCTCTTCCACGGCTATGGTCCCGCCAAATAAAATAGTCAGAAGCGCTGCTACTTCCGTGCAACTATCGCTCAGACATAGCCTCGAGGTAAAGCAGTCCTGATCACTTGGTTATCCGAACGGGCTGTCCCCTGCTCCCCGCTTCCCTTCTAATGGATAGGTCGCCATGATACCTTATTTCACGTAATGTACATAATGCTAGCATGTTGATAACCCCCCGAAACTGCGGCTCCGAATCAACCATCTCTCTCTTCCACTGAAAACTCCCCGTGCTTGTAGGGAAACACAAAACTGTTGTACTGATTTTGGCGAAATAATATGACTGGTATGGAATTAATCGTGGTTTTTTGAACCAAAGATGCGACGCAGGGCGATATTCAATGCGGCTTATTACGCCACGATGGCAAGCTTGTTGTGCACGCTACGTAACAATGCAGGCCATGAAGAATGGGTTAATCAGCAACGTCATGCTACTCCCGGACTATTAGCAGCTGGAAAGGCTGGGCTCAGTTTCAACTAACAATGCCATATACCTTAGGGCCAATCAACTATTTACTGCTCCCGGGGAAATAGGATATATCAACTGACTAACAGACTTGACGGGTATCCAGCCTAGCATGTTTCAAACTCCGCAAGACTAGCGGACAGCTTGAGCGGGTCCTTGATCTCGTTTTTTTCCAGATCAGAGCACGAGTCGGTCATTTTCGTGATATGCGCGTTCCAATCGAGACCAAAGCAGTACGGCAGTTTCTTACAAACGCCGGTATTGCCAGCGACCGGAGTCGGCAGTTGATGATGAAGCATCTGCGGCGCGCCGGGTCGTGCCGTTGCAGCCGAAACGGATAGATTCCCGAGAAGTCTTTTTTTGCTTCCAAGGCAGGGTTCAAGAGAGAAAGGTTCCTCTACACGTCTGTCGGGTAAAGCCCAATGGCCCTTTTCCCTGACAACCTGTATTGAGCAGATTCAGCTTGTAGATTGACTTTGGGTCCCGATGAGAAAGACCCATATGCAAGTGACTGACACATGATGCCGCGTTCTCTGACCCAGGCGGCTTACATATGTGTCAGCCTTCTGAAGGTCAACAAAATCCATAATGGCATATCCCAAATGACCCAGAATGAGTGTACTGGCCGGAACGGTTGAGGTAAAAACGGTTGCATACCGATATATGAGATGTCGCCGCGTTCATGGTCTAAGTCGGCTATGTCCAAGGATGGACCTCACTTCAGAGTCATTCTTATCACGTTGATAAGTCATTCTTCATAACAATTATTTCCTCAGGAAATCCGAGGTTGTATGCTCTACCTGACGACGAGAAGGGCATGCATTCGGCCGTGCATTGCCTTATCACGATGTCGCACGAATTTAGGCCACTTCACATCATTTCGAAAGAGCACGTCCAAAGAACAGAAGCAAGCCGATTTGCCACTTCCGCGCGACGGATGCATTTTCAAAAGCCAGTGGATGTATCCGATCCGATGAAAGTGTGAGAAGTTCGCCTCCTCACGGCCCCAACCGAGCATCCTGAAGCCAAAAGAAGGAGGGCGAACCATTCCCCACTGATTCGGCTCCGAAGTAGGCAAATGTTGCTCGGACAGCACGGTCAATTTAGCAGTCTAGATGCTGCAAAGAAAAAGTCAGCGCACGGTACCGCCGACTATCAGACAGTCCGCGGACACCATTCGGCGAGTGTGCCCTAGAATGGGAAAGTCGAAAATGGCAGTGTCTGGAAACGTGTTTACGACTTTGGGACCTCGGACTGCACTCCTAACACACCCATCGTAACAACTCAACATGGCCTCATTCCTCTCGTCTAAAGCTCGATGACAGTCACTGATCAGATCTACGGTCCAAAGGGAAGAGATTTAAGGCTGACAAGAGTCATGTAAAATGGAGCCAGGACATATCCCATTCGCAAGCCTAAGCCAGTGTCATCGGGTGATCAAGGCCCGCGTCCGTTGACGTTCAATCCTGTTGCCAGTACGACGTTGTCTTTCCCGTACCTGACGGCACAAGTAACGGTACGATTCTGGGATCAACGGGAACAATAACGGAGAACACTCCGTGGCTAATCACGTACAACTTGGGCTCCTCGGGTTAAGACATCATCCGAAAGCGAAACTTTGGCTGCTCATATCATAGCATAGCGTGTAATAATAGTAGAGTTTGCATCTTGCATTCAGCATGCTGTTTGAAATTTGGCGGATAGCTAAGACGAGGAAACCGACCGATAGATAGGCCAGAACGTTCTGTTATTAACACGAACTTTACGTATGCTGAAAACCCGTTTGCGATCCAATGAAAACTCTGGTACCGTACTTGATGACCACTTTACAAGAACTTCACTGTCGTCGGAAGCTTTCCGGATCTTTGCTAAAGTTACCACCACGTGGACACACGATACTGGCGCCGATTTGAAAGTAGTGTTGAGTTTGACTTCTCGTAGCTTTCGGTACGATCTCGAGTTTCACAAGATCCGCGTGGTTTTCAGTATAGGTAAGGTACTGAGGTAATTCGGTTAGATACACGACAGCTTCGGCCCCCATCATCCTCGTCATAATCCTGAGGTAGGTGGACACATCGGCGATGACAATAAGTGGGTTTCCCCGGATTGATGCGCGCGGAACCGTCTTGGCGGCTGTTAAAAATGCCCGAGCAGGAGGATTTTAGCCTAAAACTCCACTTCGGGGAAGATTATGAATTCCGGGGCGAAAACCTCTTCACGACCGCTGAGGGAACGGGTGTATTACTGACCACTGCCGCGGCTCATGGAAGCCAAGGTCCCACTGCAAGGGGCAGTAATTCTTTCTGTCGATTCATCATCCGCTCCATCTCAGTCAGGGTCGCCTTGGCAAAGTCCAACCGTTCACGGGGTGTCTCAGCAGAAAAGGCGGAATCGGGGGCGGATACAAGTGCGATTTGCGGGAGACGCACGTCCAGACCAAGGCTCAACTCGTGGCATCACGTCGTGCTCGGACAGTTGTAGGTCCAAAAAGGCATGTCAATGAGCCAATGAGAAATCTCCGAGTTATCAACCCCTGACCCATGAGTAGGGTTGTGCTTCAGAGACACACTTACTGTGTAGAGAGGCCAAGAGGAAGGAAGGCCTGAGTCATCCCGGTCCGCGGGACGCCGAAGCCCACGAGAGTCCGTCCCGTCGAAGACATACTTTAGCCTGGAACGATTTGGAACGGGGATGGAACATGCACACTTCTCTTTCGCTCCCACAGCGAATACTAGAGCTCGATGGCGGTACACACACATGGCGAACTCTAATCGCAAAATCTTAGGGAAGATCAGGTGTTTACCATAGCGCCGCGCGCGCGCGTACTGGATCCAATTTGTCTCGGAGAACTCTTGATTGTTTCCCGAGTAAATCCGGATTGGAAAGAAACGTTCGCTTCCCACCCCCTCATCGCAAACGGGCTGAGTCGTTTCTATGACTCGGATTATTTTCTCCATCTGGCTGGGATAACGGTTCTTGGCACTAAGAAAGCACTGTCAGATGGTCTTTTGGATTTTTTGGATTTGCCGCTTGACGGCTGATGTTGAGGCTAGGGTGGGTTCTCTTTTAAGCTACAGATGATCCCTGGTCTGGACCTTCTGGGCCATGACCCCTCGACATTGAACTTTTGAGGCTCTGTGGGATGGTATAACACCGAAAGACGCCCAGTAATCGTAGTCTTGATGACATCCACACGCAGCTACGAACCGTCGTCGAACCCATCAACATTGCGGAGATGAACGAGTCGGAGGAGATAGTAGATCACTACGATTCGGACAGCTCACCTTACTCGGTCCGTCCGTTGCCACCAGTTCTTCGCCATGGCCTCGCCGCAGTGGCGACGATGGGGTTTCTCTCCTTCTTCACCAGCCTGGGTTTGTTGACGTTTCTCACGTATAAACTGATCCAATGGCAACACGGCCCGCCGACACCGAAGGAGGATCTCATCATCAAAGTTGAGTCGCCGAGACCGACAGACGCGGCATTCATTATTCCAAGCAATTGGACTGCGGCAACTGAAGAAGAAGCTGCAAAGAAACAGAAGGAGACATGGTGGCAAAGAGCTATCAACGAGCCGCCGAATCAGTTCCTCGTTCTTATTTTCAACCTCCTACTTGCCGATATACAACAAGCGCTGGCCTTTCTCCTCAACGTAGAGTGGCTAACTAGAAACGCCATTGAAGTCGGCACAGGCACTTGTTGGACCCAAGGATGGTTTGTGTCGACCGGCGACCTGGCGTCTTCCGTGTTCATCACGGGTATCGCGATCCACACCTACATGTCTATTGTCTCGACAAAGAAAATCCCGACGTGGGCCTTTCATACCGCAATCGTCATGATGTGGGCTTTCGTGTACGGGACCGGGATCCTTGGTGTAATCATCACAGAGAATGGGAAGAGTGAGGGCGGCCTCTACGTGAGAGCCGGCGCTTGGGTGAGTCAGCCTGCTTCATGATTATCGCGGCAACAACATTAACACGCAACAGTGTTGGATCAACTCCAAATATCAGGATGTTCGCTTAACACTTCATTATCTCTGGATTTTCATTTCATTGGTTCTCACAAGTTTAATCTACTTCATAATATTCCTTCATTTACAGAAGCTGGCTCGGCAAAGCGGCGGGGTGATTCCTTGCTGTGGACACCCAGGGACTA
This sequence comes from Colletotrichum tamarilloi, assembly GCF_030869305.1. Taxonomy (NCBI): domain Eukaryota; kingdom Fungi; phylum Ascomycota; class Sordariomycetes; order Glomerellales; family Glomerellaceae; genus Colletotrichum; species Colletotrichum tamarilloi. The sequence continues at coordinate 103,260 of NW_026849445.1, forward strand.
CGCCAACCCTATCAAGTTGCAGCGGATCAAGTTCAGGCACCACGTCGAGCTGCGATAACCACAGCACAATCCCGAGCACCTTCTGGCGTCCGATGTGCTTGACGACGATTCTTAGACGACTACCCGATATTCCAGATTATGCTAGGCAGCACACATTTCTTTTGTACCCTCTCGTCTACGTTGTCTGCACCATTCCTTTAGCTGCTGGCCGTCTTGCCTCCATGACAGGGCACGATGTATCTCTGGGATACTTCTGCTTCGCGGGAGCAATGATCGCTTGCAACGGCTGGATGGATGTTATTCTCTACTCTTCAACCCGACGATCCATCGTCTTCTCATGCGAAGGGCCTCCATCACAGGAGGTTGGCTTAGAGACATTCTCATTCATGTGTGGCACGCCTCCAAAATTCGGCAACACAACTATTGTCATGGGAGGTTCGACCTCTGAGCAAAAACGGCTGAGGCGATATAATAAGTGGTGCGAGAGAGTTGCCCGCAAAGGCCCAAAATCAGGCGGTTTGAAGGCGCTCAAAGTAGATGGCACCGAAAGTACAGAAAGCATGAAAGGAAGCATGAAAGGGTTTGGGATGGGAGAGGGTTCGGTCATGGGCATGGCGATTCAGTGCGAGACGACCACGACAGTCTCCGTTGAGGTCAACACACTAGCACCACCAACTCGGCCCAAGCTTGCGGCTAGGAAGTTGAGTGATGCAAGCAACTACAGTGCCGGCTCTTCTTCAATTTGGGGAAAGGACTGAGCTTTCAGACTCGGTAAAGTCTGGCTATGTCCAGCATTTGGGCTGGAAGATGATGACGCTTATTAGACGACTACATGAGGTACACATGTACCAGCTGGCCTAGCTACAGCTCACAGGGCTATGATGATATACCCAGATATGACTTACAACTGTACAGTAAAGTAACATCAAACGTAACATTTCTTTCCGAAGCTGAAACCTGCCGTCTCCTTCTGTTTACTCAAACCTGGACCATCACCAGCCCACCAAGCACAAAATTAGTACCTAACGAATGCTGCAACCATCTCAACCGAGATCGCGGAGCTAACCGATCGAGCCGAGAAGTGAGAAGACGCGTCTACCCGCAGTAGGATTGTGACAGAAAGTAAGTCTGTAATCGCCGACCTTGACTTCGCCGGGTCTGCCGTAAATGGGCATTCATTCAAAGTCAAAATCTTTTCTCGACAGTTGAGATGACGGCAAAATCCAAACCCATACCTCTCCGTTTGAGAAATCACTCCATCAGTAGTCTGATTTCCAATACCCCATGAATCCACCTGAGGGTAGTGGGCTAGGTATCCCGGGCGAGGCCTGGTAGCTCTACCCGGGGTCAAGGATAGGCATTCACATTTGACCGCTGACAGCTGCAATGTGAAACTCTTGGCGTTTGGTAAACAGGGTAAGCTCCTCCAGTAGATTCTGACGTCAGAAGTTTTAAGAATAGAGTTTTTAAGGTGTTTCGAGATGTGGTAGTCTAGCTCCGGTCTCGTTCTCGTTGAGCCAAACGTGACGGACACGTGGATATCGGACTATCGCAGGCCGCGACATCGCCGAGGGGACAAAGGAATTAGTCTAGTTTTTGATATCGTAAGGGAAAATTACTGGCCCAATGTCCAGGTGGAGGACCTAAGTCATTTGAAGAAGTTTAGTGCATCAAAATAGTATTCCACCGGCAAGACAAGACTACTATTCACTCACAGATCACCTCAAGAATTACTGCAGCACAGGAGCCGCTCTTTAGTAGCCGCGACCTGTGTAAGTTGCGACTGCCTTGCACACTTTCGATACTCTGAAATCGATTTGCCCTGGATCCAGAACCAGACAACCCAAACACATTGTATAGCAGATCTATTGACAAAGATCTTGGTGGCTGCTGCATGTTTCCAGGGGTCTCGGCGTCTGGATGCGATTGGAAGCTCAACCAAGGAGGTTGGACGGTCAGGCCGCATCTGAATCATCACGCGATTAGTCCCCAATACACACTGGTTGAACTCATGTGGGAGCCGGGTCTCCACGTGGATCACCGATCGAGAGCTTACCTCAGGGAAAAACAAGTATACAACAATGAACTGGACAATAATCCAGCCAACATAGAAGAAGTAAAACTTCCAGGACATGGCTGCAATGCCGAGAGGATTAACGTAGGTATTGAAGGCTCCACAAATACCCGCGACAAGAGAGAACATGGCCATGCCCTTGGCGCGGATGGTGTAGGGAAGGATTTCGACAACTGAAGGGACACGGCGCGTCAGCGTTTCAAAGTCTAACCGCCCCTTTGGGGCTCTAGGCTTTGACTTACTGTAGAGCATTTGTGCGCCCGTCCAGCCTAGATTATGCACACCGCTGTAGAGGTAGATGAACGCCACGGTTGTGTAACTTGCGTGACGGTTCCCTGTCTCGACGTAGGCGCCGGACGTGGCCGTGATGACTGCGAATACCACCCACATTCCGGCCATACTTGTCAGCATGAGGGGCCGGCGGCCGACACGCGCCGGAAGGAAGGCGAAGGCAAAGGAACATGCGAAACTGAACATCTGAGATGTTGCGGTAATCAACGTTGTCTCGATCTGCTTGGTGATGCCTGCGCTTTTGAGCATGCTGAAATGTATCATGCTATGTTAGCTCCATTCTCAGAACACAGAAGTCAACTATTTTGTAGAGACGGACCTTCCCAGGTAATATGATACCAACCCGTTCCCGGACCACTGCTTGCATATCCCGCACCAGATGATGATGAACGATCGCCACCGGTTGCCTGGGGTTGCGAAAAGAGCCTTGAGGTGGAAGGGGTTCTTGTTCTGCGTGATTTCCGCCTCGATAGTCTCTTTGATCTCGGCGTATTCGTGCTGGACGACTGCATCGTCGGCATCCCCTGCACCGTGGTACTTTGTCAGGATATCAAGCGCTGTCTGCTCCTTGCCCTTGCTGCAAAGCCATCGAGGCGATCTAGAAGTTGTGGCTCAGCTACAGCTTCGAGTCAAGTACAGATTCTTGGCAAACCTACTCCGGCAAGAAGAAGAGTCCGCATAGCACCATCGCCGATGGAAACGCCTGAATCAGTGTCGGCGTTCTCCACGCCCTAGGGATGGTAAAGAACTATCAGTCAGTGCACATGTTTCTCGGGCCTCGCGTGGAAATTTTCGCCGATGAGTAAAAGCATACCATGAATCCGAAATTCGGAAACTTCCAAAGGCTACCCAGGCGGCCAAGATGGCCCCGACGCTGTATGTCGTGCTGCTCAATGCCGTCGCCGTCGCCCGGTGGGATGGGTACGCCAGCTCCGTCATCAAGACCGTTGAAACGGAAGAGCACATGACTCCTCCCATGCCAAGAAGAATTCGGCCAGCGATGAAGGCTCCGTGACTCACTGTCGCTGCGCAAATTGCTGCACCTACGATGCAAAGGCCGGAACCCGTGGCGATTGCGATGCGTCGGCCGAGGCGATCTGCGACAAGGGGAATGAGGATGACTCCTAGGATGTTCCCGATCCAGTACGATGCGCTCATGGCACCTAGAAGACTTGCTCGGGGGTGGTCAAAGTCTGACCTCTATCCTATCAGCATATCGATAAGTCCACGCCGAGAGGACTCAGAGAAGTGATGCGCGACTGACCATCTTGCCATTTGTTAATCTGTTGGAGGTTGTTGATCAAAGATCCGTCGAAACCATGAGCAACATCACCAAACAGAAGGAAGAAGAGACCAAAATTGAGGGGGCGAAGTCCGGGATCTTTTAGCCACGACGTTGTCTTGGTGTTAAGAGGCGTCGTCGACTCTAGGGCCTGACGGTTGTCGCTATTCTTCAATCTGGAGTTCCAGCCCATCGTTTCGATTCTCCAGACAATTCGAGTTCTTATCATTGCTCACATGCGATTAAACGGAGATTGCGAGGAACGGACTTCGTCTCTATTGATATCAAAAAACTCAACTGCTTCATATTGGTTCAGGTTTCATCGCCACGAGCTGTTCGCTATCACGTTGATTGCTTGGCTGTCAATCTTTCTCTTGGCCTCTTGCTCTATTCCTTGGTTCGCGGGTATCGGTTGGTTGGCAAAATCGACTTGGAGTTTGCCAACGCGGAGAAATAAGCTGTGAAAAGATCGCAATTGCGGGGATGCCATGGCTGAATAACCTCTTTTTCGTCCAAATCAGGCATCATCCATGGCTTATTGGAGTGCGGGGCGTTGTATCGGCGCATCGGTGGTCGGGGGAAGATCCGGGGTTCACAGTCGTATCGGCTCGTCGGGCGATTCATCGCGCGGGGAACCGTCCATCCTCCTCCACTCGGCTCAGTTTCCCCCGAACCTAACCGTAGGGACCCCGCGTACGTCACTGTGATAGATTATGAAAGTGATGGAGGGGGCACTTCCTCATACGAGTCTTTGATCTGTAGTGTTGCATGTGCTGAACGGTATCCAAGATTTTGAATTTGCATACACTTGGCAAGGTTCTCAGAAGCGACATGGGATCTCAGTTGAAGTTCCTCGCCAAGTCCGAGTTGGCCCTGGATGCGCGGCGAGAGCATCGGATCAACGCCAACTCTTTCCAGCAAGATGCCTTAACGACCTTTAATGGATGGCAGTATACCTGCTTTTACACTCACAAAGATGCAACAAGCAACGTCCTTTTCGTCAGCCTTGCCCGGCGACCCATCCGCGACTCACTAGGCAGCTGGGAGACGTTGACGTTTGAGGACTACGAGCAGACGGCGGATGATGGGCACAACACTATCTCGATAGGAGTCTGTGCTGGAGATGGCACTATTCATGTCTCCTTCGACCACCATTGTGATCCGTAAGCCGTCCCACAGAGATCGTTTCTATTGCATGGAGCTTGGCTGATGACTCTGACTTTGTGCAGCCTGCGCTACCGCATGTCAATACCAGGCGTGGCGACAAAGCCGGAAGCTCACGATTGGAAGACCTCACTTTTCAGTCCTACTCACAATCAGCTCCCGGGATACACACGCACAGGCCAGTTGGGAGTCGAGAAACTCTTCTTGGAGACGACATACCCACGCTTCATCCGCATCGACGATGACCTTCTTCTGAGCTATCGCATTGGGATGTATGTAAATGGAAATTGTGTGCAGCAACGAGCTTGAGACTGACCGAGATGCAGTGCGGGAGCGGGCTCCGATCACTTATTCAAGTACAGCAGCAAGGACCAGTCATATTCCTATGTCGGACAATTCCTTACCGGCGTCAATAACAACCCGTACATCAACGGCATCTCATATGCCAACGGGTGCATTCATGTATCTGGCACGTATCGCGGTTTTGTATGGTACGAAGGTGTGGATGACTCAGAGGCGCGGACGCACACTGTCCAAGCTGGACCGAATGGACCAGAAAACAACCACAATGTGTGTGGAACCCATCCTACCAGAGGACGAGTCTTGTGCAGAGCTCGACTGACTTTGGGTTTAGCTATTCTATGTGAACAGCGACGACGGCGGAAAAACATTCAACAACACAAAGGGCGAAAGGCTAGCGAACCTCGAAGTAGGCGAGACCGTATACCCCGACAGCGAAGGACTCATTGTCTTCGACATCCCAATGAACAACGGCATCCTAAACCAGGAGGCGCAAGCGGCAGATGACGAAGGCGGGTTCCACGTCCTGAACCGAGAAAACGAAGTCTGGATACACTATTACCGCAGCCCAGAGGGGCGATGGAGCCGCCACGCGTTGCCCGCGGACCTGCAGCCGACGCGGACTGGAGCACGCGGGGATGTCATTGCTTTGCCGGGCAAGAAGACCGTCGTCTTTGCGCTTCCGGGGAATCGAGACGATAAGCTCACCGTTCTCGGCGCCAGGTTGCCCACTCAGGCTCAGACAGGGGCTGCGGATGAGGAAGTCGCGCTGGAATACCGCACGCTTTGGCAAGCGGATGGGTTCTCCGGAGAGCCGCAGGTCGAGACGTTTGAATCTGGGTCGCAGCAGGTGGTTTCGATTTACACACGAACCGAGGAAAAGGAAAGAAAAGTGGTGGTGCTGGACTTTGCTTTGGAGAAGGACTTGTGATTTTCCTCCATATTCTCCCAACCTATCAGGTTCTACTATTGTCAATAGGTAACCAAAACAAGTCACAAACTGGGCCAATTCAAGTAACGGGAAATCGCATGAAATTTGTGCTGCTTGATTGTGTCTCTGAAACCGACAATCTAGACGCAACATGACGTTGGGTTGCACAGGCGAAAGAAGGAAACACCTGAAAAGTTGGGCGCCGTTTGCCCCGAAAGCGCAAACGGGCGAGGCGGTGTACTTTATTGGACTGAAGAAAGCAAACATGGTGGGCCAGCGCGCGATAGTACCTGCGTGGGTGAGACAATGGAGGAGATCGTCATGTCCGAGATCTCTCTTTATCTGCGCCAGGATAGTCAATAATAATGAGTCGAAATCTTTTTCTCCCAACTTGCAAGTTGCGGAGACTCTACAATGGGAGGCAGCCGGGAGGTATCTGGTGGCAACGTAATGGGGGGCTTCCCCCATGATTGAGCGTCGGACTCACCAACAAGTCCACCCGTATGTCGTGCTTGAAGAGACGCACATGAATGGGATACGGCACAGGCGAGGCGAGCTTGAAATCATGACCCAATGGCTGTGTTCCACGACCGATGGGCTTCCAATCCTCGGGCCAGAAATCTCATACCCCTCAACTTCGACTACAGTGGGCAGTGCAGGCTGCCGTCCCCCGGCTTGGGAACAAATCGAAGAGAAGAGCGAACAAAACCATCCGATCCTTGTCTTGCGCGGCTTGTTCGCTGGCCAGCCACCAGGAGTTTCAGAGACTCTGATAGGCCGCGGGTGGTGGGTTGCGCATCCCGCTCCCTCTCTCAGTCTCCTCTTCGAGTCTCTTTTCGTATCAGCCACGGGCAACCCCCGGCACTCGTCCGGGATTTTGCTTTTTGAGCCCCGTTCCGCCAATGCCGCGCTACTGTGCCTGACCTCGTGTTGGTGACCCGACAAGGCCAGGCCCGGGACCAATTATAGCGCACGAGTAGCCAGTCAAATCCCCTGGCAGCCCTAGGGTCCTCCTCGCTTGGTCTGGTTTGTTGGTTTGTATGGCTTTCCCAAGGGGAAAACACGCGCTCTCCAGTCCCGAGGTCCCCTGTTCCTGTTTTCTGTTGCGGATGTTGCCTGACACTTTTTGGCGAGCGAGGCGTTCGTGGACAGCCCCAACGGCCGAATCACCACAGAGACAGTTGTCCAGCCATCCTTTTCGAACGTTCAGTACCCTGGCTCTGGAATAGTGATCCCACCCCGATAGGCATGCCTACCACCTTGCTCTCTGCCCATGTTCGCTGCTTGGAGTTGGAGAGTCCCTTAACGAGTCCCGCATCCGAACTTTCTTTCCTCGCTTCTCATGCCAAGGGTGGCAGGCATGGCGTGCAGAAGAATCACCTGCAGGCCTTTTTTTTCCTGCGGGATACGGTGAGCGAATGCCGTGTTCCTGGCGTTCCTGCGCAATCATGGGACTAGCAACGTCTTGCGTCCTGAGCTGCCGGCGTGGGGTTATTGTCCTCTTGGGCAGCTGCATGTTTTAAATAGAATACCGCCTTTTTTTCGGCCGGCTTGCTATTCCTAGTTGTTGCTGAGAGAGAAGAGGTAGGGTTGGTTTGCTACGTGTATATACAAAGCCTTCCGGTTCCCCCGCGAGCGATCGTCGCACACATATTTGAAGCGGTCAAGAATTTGCGCACTCATCCCACTTATTCTCGCCCGTCCACACAGTCGTTTTCATGGACGTACCACGTTCGCTCTAATAACTAGAATATTAATTCTGTCACTCGCTATATCGCAACGGCGTACCGTCGTTTAAACAACCAGCACACAACATGATTATCCCTCTACTCAATACGAGATCCGGCGCAAAGACCGACGCCGATCCCGTAGCTGCCGACTTCACCGCCGGACCGACCACCGGCGGCGGCCCTAGCCAACAAACTCTCATCATCGTCTCCACAATCCTCGGCTCCGCGTTTCTCCTCGTCATCGCCATCGCAGTCTACTGCACGATAACTCGCCGCCGTCGCAAGAGGGAAATCGCAGAAGAGTACAAAAATGCTTGTCTACGGGACCCAGATCTCACGTGGGAGGAGTACACCCGACGAACAAAACTCACGCAATCACGCATTATGCTGGCCGAGGAGGAGTTGAGGGACACGATCATCCGCAAGTCGCTACAGAATAGGTCATCCGTCACCGTCACACCCGTCGCCGGCTTCACCGCCGCCACCCCGGACACACCCACCGAACCCGTCTCACCACCCGCCAGGACACGATCTAGGACGTGGCATGGGCGCAGCAGATCCAAGACGAGCATCGACGCGGAGGAAGGCGAAGGATTACTCATGTCTCTTCGAGGCGACTGGACCGAGCACGAAGCGCGCGTCGAGAGGACGTGGCAGCTTCTTCACAAGAAGTACCCCACGAGGCGGGTGACGCTGCCGGTGGAAGAGGAGTCTGGCGGTCCGATACGGCCGCCTACGATCCGGTTGAAGACGCCGCCATTGCTTTCGCATCCCATGTTCCGGGGTTGGAATGCGGAGAACACGGTGAAGCACTCGAGTTTACCGACTTTACCGACTGAGTTGGAGAAGATGAGGCCCGCACAAATTTGATGGAGTAATGTATCAGGAGTAATGTTCATGTCTATAATGTCTATGACGTATTAACGAATAATGGAATTGGCCCGGAGTTGGTCCAAGGTGGCGTTTGGTCACGGTATATATGGAGGGTCTAGGTGATTGAGATATCAACAGAACAAGGCCGTAGACTACAAGATTTGAGATCTTGAAAATTCAATCGCAACATTTATGGAACGGTCTCTGAGAACGAAACGATTGAACTGATGCATTATTCAAAATATCGATCATCGAATCGACAGTCATTATCATGTGGGATTAGGAGCAACAAACCGATGCTAGGAATTAAAGCCCCATTGATAGCCTAGTGGTAAGGATCGCAAACGCTATTACCAGTCAAAAGACAGGCCTAGCCATAGTCCGGGCTTTGGACGAGGACTGCTGTCGTAAGAAAGTGCCAGTAATAGAGTCATAATGCCCCTCACTGCGGCAAATGCGATTGAAAATCAGCAGAAGGTTCGAGGTTAGAGAAAATTGTATTCGTATTCCCATTCACGGTTGCCTCGTCGCTAAAGCTCGAGCTAGCGTACTAGAGGTCTCCCGAATTTGATGACTCCAATCACATTTGAGTCCTGGCACTAGCAGTGACCATCAGAGGTCCTGCCAGATCACTCACCCCCACGCTGATCAATTCCGGCAAGACCCCGTGAAAGCTTCCATTTGTAGCAAGACCTCTCTCCATAGGATCAGCTAGCTGAAAGTCAAACTCGCGCAGCAAGGTGCTGGTCAGCTTGTAGATGTTGGATTGTGCCAACGTCTTGCCAAGACACTGGCGACCACCCAGGCCGAAATGCATCAGGTAACGGGCGCGCGCAGCTGTCTCTGGTTGATCCCACCTTGACGGGTCGAAGACGCCGTGGTCGTCGCCCCATACTTGCGGATTGTGATGGAATGCGTGGTTGCACACTGCCACGGATGTCTATGACTCACAATATTAGCTCGATGAATTTACCACTGTGAGTAGCTCGTTAGGCAGAATAAGTTTCTTTAGGCGAAGTCTAAAGAACATTAGTTCGATCTTACCCCTTGTTTGATGTGACGGCCCGCGACCATGATTCCTTCGGGAGCTGTCACACGTCTCGCCAGCGGCATCGTGAAGACAGGGGTTATACGATAGTTCTCCTTGACACATGTCCGAAGGAATGGTAGGGAGCTTTCTACTTCTGTGATTGAGTAGGCATCTTTCCCGTTGTCTAGAGAAGTCAGGTTCTCGTCCACTTCCTGTACACACTTGCTAAGTGCCTCTGGGTTGTGTAGCAAGTTCCAAAAGAGAAGCGTCGTGGTTGCACTGGTTGTGTGCGTTCCGGCAATGCTATGAGATGGAGTCAGCATGAGCCGTTTGTGCAAACTCCGGCGTCCCTGAAGTTGGACCTACATCATTCCGAATGCCTCGGCCTCCAGATCGACTCTTGCAATCTTCTCTCCTGTGTCGGGATGTCGAGCTAAGATGAGACTGGTCAAAATGTCTTTCCTCTGCACCTTACCCTTGTTCTCGTCTTCTTCAACCTCCGCCACTCGTCTATGAACACATTCAGCCGCTAGCCCTGCACACTTGGCCCGTCCCGCGAACAAATTCTGCAGACCGGCGCTAGGTATTCGTGGTAGCCATTGCTTGAGGGTTTGCGTCATGGCCGGCCACGCTCCCAAAGTCGAGCCCAGAAGCGTATGTGGGATGACGGGCGGTACACGAGACTCGTCGCCAGAGGCCTGGACCCCAAAGGAGCGACTAAAAGCTAGCTCGCCTAACACGTCAATGGTGTAGAAGTGCAGGAGCTTCTTGAGATCAAAAGCCTCTCCGGTCTTTGCGAATCGTGCGATCTTATCACGCAGGATCTTGATGTTCTGGTCCAAGTACTGTTCCATGCCCTTCACGCTGGTGATGGAGAAGCTGTGTGACATGTGGCGTCGCCTGATTGAGTGTAGCTAAGTACACATTAGTCCAAAGCTTGCTGATTGTATAGAGGCGTTTCATCCGTACCTCTGTGGATCTCATGCCAAAAATATTTGGGGTCTTGGAGCCGAAGGCATCGTAGTACTCCGTCTTTGGCATCCGCTGGCCACCCTTCTGATACACCAGAGGGACGACCTCTTCGGCAGTGATGCTCAACTTGTCCGGTCCATATCTGATAAACTCACCGTACTTCTCGTGAAGCTCGGTCAAGTTGTACGGTTGCTTTAAAGACAGGAACTGATTGACCTGCCACAGATCCGTGACAGATGCCCAGAATGGGCCTGGATAGCCAGCTAAGGGGTGGAGGAATCTCTGATAGGCAACATAGATCACCGCGCTAGTTACCGCGAGACCCAAAAGGAATCCTGAAAAGGTAATCTGAACATAGTCTGAATCAAGTATGGAGGATCTCATCTTGTACTCAGCGTGCCCAATCGTGATCTTGTAATTTGCAATGAAAATGATTGAAAACCGGTGTGAGGAAGTTGTGCTTATGATGTAGCTCCGGCGCCGCGTTGACGGAGGATAAATACCGTCCGAACCGCATCTGCCGAACTCTCCCCGCACCAATACTCCCGATCAATCCGAAACTCGCGGAGGGAGAGCACTCACTGGAAGCCTTACAATTGAGTGAGTCCAAAGTCGGGGTAGGTTGATGAGGGGAAGACAAGGATACTGCTTCAAATATCGACCATAGACCCATGCTTCGCTGGTTCTGGTCGACGTGTAAAAGAGGCGGCTTTTCCTTGCTAGCTGAGTATTGTCAACTAAAGCAGTGTTTGGTCCATACTGAATCCATTTGGAAGTTGAAACTATGGAAATTCTCAACACCATGCACGCTCATATCTGTCAGTGATGTGGTTGTCTTTGAGCAATACCCACATTTGACCAACGTTGAACGTTAAGTTTAGCTAGCATTGAACAGCGTTTCGATCACGGGAGGAAAAGGATAAACTTCCCACCCCAAATCAAAACCGACAACTCAATGAGACTCGTTCCATCATACCACTGCATATTGACCTTGGGTTGAAAGTGAAGCTCTCAAAATTCCAAAAATGAAACCGACCTACGTAGGGATCGAACCTACAATCTTCACAGTGTGACTAGGGAGCCGAAATGTGACGCGATGCCATTTCGCCAGCAGGCCTGGTTGATGGAATTTCGGCTGAAACGGACGCTCATATACCCCATCTAACCGACGAGCTTGGACCAGTCCTGTCCCTGGATCTCTGAAGACAGCTGCATGTAAGTGGGCTAGCGAGCAGTTGGGGCTTCATAGCTGTAACCTTGTCATGTAAGTTACGATGATGCAGCAGCTCTAAAAGAAGAAAGAGACTAATTGTTGAGGCTGACAATCTCCTTGGAGTATCGGCGAAGGAGCGAGATCTACACCGGCAGTGCGCATGCGGGTGTAAGACAAATCATGCGGACCGCTCCGTGTGCCGACGGACACCCGCTGACTGCCGCTTTTCGGTTGGTGCTGAAGCCTGCCGGCATGCCGTCGTCTCCGTTCCGCATCGCAGAACATGAGAATAGTATTTGTCTAAGTGCATCCGAGTTTAGCAATGTTATGTTGATAAGTAAAGTAAGCCCTGGGTATTCTTAAATGTCTTAAAAATTCTCCCGCTGTTCTCTTTACCTTGGCTCAGGCGTGTGTTTCTCCAACTTTCCAGATTCTAATCTCGTTAAATCACCACCACCATCTCTTTTCTAATAACCGCCACAATGACGAGCATCCGCAAAGTAATCATCTCACAGTACGGCGACGTCGACGTGATCAAAGTAGTCACAGATGTCTGCCCTCCACCGCCCCCCGGCGAAATCCAAATCGCCACAGAATACTCAGGCTTCTCCGGCGCAGACGTCAACATGCGCAAGGGCATCTACCCCTTCATGAAGAAAGCGCCCCTCACACCAGGCTACTGCCTCGTCGGCACCGTCCGGGCTCTCGGCGAAGGCTCCAAGAACTTTCAAATAGGCGACGTCGTTGCCGTCCTGACCAAATACGACTCCGAGGCGGAGCTCGTCAACCAGCCGGAGAAGTACTGCATCCGCGTGCCCGACGGCGTGGATCACCGCCAGGCGACGGCGCTCATTTGCGACTGGAATACCGCGTACGGCATGGTGATGCACTCGGCGAGGGTGTCCAAGGGCCAGCGGGTGTTTGTGCACGGGATGAGCGGCGCGGTGGGGTTCGCGCTCATGAAGCTTGCGCAGCTGCAGGGGGCCACGGTCTACGGTACCGCAAGCCAGCGGAACCACATTGACGTTCGGCGCGAGGGCGGTATCCCGTTCGTATACAGCGACAAGAACTGGATGAAGGAGATGAACGCCCTGGGTGGCGCGCATGCTGTGTTTGACCCGCTTGGGTTTGAGAGCTTTGACGAGAGCTACTCCATTCTCGCGGAGGACGGCACGCTTGTTGGGTTCGGGAATAACAAGGCTTCGCTGAACGAGGGCGCGCCTCCTCGGAACCCGACGGGTGCGCTGTTGAAGCTGTTCGCGAGAAACTTGAACTTGTTGACCAAGAGGAACACGACTTTCTACGCTCTGAACAGGGACTCTGCAACATATGTGCCTAATGTCACGGCGTTATTGGATATGTTGAGGACGGGGACGATCACGGTGCCAATCAAGTGTGTTTGGGACATGGAGGATATCCAGACTGCGCATCGGCAATGGGGTGGTGGAAGTGGTGTTGGATCTTTGTTGATCAAGGTAGCCAAGAACTAGGGCCTGGCAAGAGGTTATCAGGTGATCTTGTCTTTGTTCACGACTCGGAGTGCGTTTTTGATATTGGGGAGTTTGGGTAGAATCTACAGCCGTAGGTGCGTAAATGACCTCGTTCTTACACAAATTGTGTCTACTTTTATCGGAGAGACCCGTAGAAGCAATTGGATGGGATGGATACTTCCGTACTATGAAAACCATCATTAAGCTTGTCAAAATGGAAATATTCGCCTCCATTCGCAACCTTCCGTTGGGAGAAGGTTTCGGCGCACCCACGTAGTGCCCGGCCCTCCACTATCCGGATTTCGGCCCCGCCATCTTGGTTTACGTTCGACTGATGTCGCAATTCAAAACAGTCAAGATAGGCAAGATCCGGTAGAGCCGGTATTGGATTTATAATACAAGTTCTGGTATTTGTAGAAGGATCCTGAAGGGAAAAACTAAAGTGAACATTGAAGGTCTGAGATCATCATCTTCAAGTCCACTGGTTCTCGGGAAGAACTTCCGAGGTCCGCCAGATTGCAGCCACTGTATTATAACATCAGCATGGCTTACTCTAATCCCCAAGTTACGATGTCCAGGAACAAGGCTGCTTGGCTCACACGTGCAAAGACGTACCCACTCAAGGTCGACGATGCCCCATTCCCGACTGCCGGACCCGGTGAGGTTGTCATCAAAAACGTCGTGACTGCTCTGGTAAGCAATATGTCTCACTTACGTCTATTGCTACTGAGGATCTTTCTCTAACATCCTAGCAATAGAATCCTGCCGAATGGAAGATCCAGTAGGTAATCCGTACGAGTCAAATTAGGATAATGATGCCTGACATCGCTCAGAGATATGGGCATCATTGTGCAGAATTATCCCACCATTCTTGGGGCAGACGCAGCAGGCTTCATCGAAGAGGTTGGCGACGGCGTGACACATGTCAAGAGTGGACAGCGGGTCATAGGGTGCGCCATCATCCCCTGTCTATAAATGCGTTGCCCCCGGCGAGACTAACCTACCTAAATCATTTGGTCTACTGTCAGTCAATCTTCACTAACACCATGGGTAGGTACTGTACCGGGCTAGGCAAGCAGAACCACGAATTTGGAACATTTCAGCTCTACAGTAAAGCAGACGCGAATCTCATCTCACCCATCCCAGATGACATGAGCTTCGAAAGCGCCTCAGTCCTACCTCTCGCCATCGCAACAGCCGCGGTAGGACTCTACAAGAAGCAGCATCTCGGCCTACCCCTGCCATCTCTCAACACTCGCCGAACGGGCAAGACGATCCTCATATGGGGCGGTGCATCGTCCGTAGGAGGCACCGCAGTGCAGTTGGCCGTTGCATCAGGGCTCAGAGTCGTTACCACGGCTTCACAGCGCAACTTTGACAAGGTATTGGAGCTGGGCGCCGAGGTGGTTCTGGATTACCACTCTGATACTCTTGTCCACGACGCGCTGAAGGCGTTGTCTGGGGCAGATCTTGTCGGCGTGTACGACGCGATCTCGGGCCCAGAGTCGTTGAGCCCCATTGGTGCTATCTTGGATCAAATTGAGCGACGCAGGGTCACTGTTGTGTTACCAACGGAGGGCGACTATGGGAAGAACGTAGAGATAAGCATGAGTAAGTTGGCTCCGAATGCCATGGTGAACGAATGCTGATCTTTTTGCAGTGACTGCCTATCAGATAACACAGGATGCAGAGGAAGTGCAGAATCCCGTGTGGAGAGACTTTGTCCCTGATGCTCTTAGGAATGGCCAGCTGAAGCCGAAGCCAGACGCCGAGGTCGTTGGCAAGGGACTCGAGTCGATCCAAGCGGGACTTGATGTGTTGAAGCAGGGCGTATCTGCTAAGAAGTTGGTGATTCAGCTCTGAGACTACTCACATGCAAAAGTAGTTATTGGCCTGTTCTTGTTTTACTTATCTGCATGAAGAGCTTTGGCGGCCACAAGCAGCTTCATGCAAGATGCAATTGAGTTGATCTCATCTTTCTCCCCTGAAACATGAAGGTTGGCACTAGTGCAAAGGCATGAAATTGTTCAGAGGAAAGAAACATGTATCCCTTTTAATTCCTGGTTTCACATGTGAATAAGCAACGCAGAAGATGAATCAGTTGGTGTTCCGATCTGCTTCTGTTGTGGATGAAGAGAGACCTTGATGACTTTCCTCATCGTGCTCACCTTGATTGCCGCCCTCGGTGAGGGTCAGGTGAACAGGTGTGTCAGATGGGAATAGCGACGGCGGGATTGGCTCGGTCGACGCCGATCTTGAAGACAAGCTATGAAAACAAGTGGAGACGGAGCGGAGGGACGGACTTCGGGGTGGGAGATGATCCATGTCATCAGTACATGGCACGTGCCTGCACCAAATGCAGCCAATTGTGGAGGGGGAGCCGTGCGTGCTTGCCCCGCCATGGAGCCATTCCGCATGTCGCAGCTGCAGCAGGCAGGCAGCTCCCACTTTGGTGCTTTCCCATGCTGACAGTCAGGTTCCAGGCGCAGGCGCACTTTCTCCGAAGCAGCCGGCACACCGCACACCGTCAGACGATGACATACCACCGCAGTACGTACCGCGAACCCCTCCATCCTCCAGATTCGGCCCAAAACCAAGGCCAAGGCCGTGAGCTGGCTGCGCTCGGCCGATGCTGCAGACTCAAACCAGTTACCAGACCAGACCAGACAAGACACCGGACCATGTCTCTACCGCAACTCTGAGTCTGTACTGTGTAGATTCTTTCCCTGCTGTTCGTTGTGTTACCTCATGCCCTCCTCCACTTTGAGCAGGGTACATACTCCTTTGACGCCTCAACAAGCCTGTTCAGATAGCTTCAAAGGCAACACTCTGCCGCCCATTTACCGCCTCATACCCTCGTACGCGACCTTACCTTGCTCGACCTAACTATCTGACCATCCCTACCCCGACCTAACTCTGCTGGCCGAACCACAGCTTGACACCTTCAACCGCGATGACGCCGTATGCATAGCAGCTCCAAACTCCTACAAGGCACCCAAGCTCACCTAACCCGTCCTACGAACATCAACACTCCTACCCTCGACTTCCTTTTCTTCCAGCCTACATGCTGACGAACTCCGAACCTTTCTCCGTTGCCCTGCCCTCTCGGTGGCACTGATCGACCGTCTCCTCCCCCGACCCTCCGACCCCCCCGCGCCAGGCATCACCCTGGCTGTCGACTGTCCAGCTGCTCGTCTCACATGCTAGGTCGCACGCGACGTCACGGCCAACTCTTTCACCACCGCGCAACGAAGGCCTCGTCCCTAAGAAGCCCTGAAGCGATATCCCATACGTTTCGGGTGGTTTCCATCCTTCCGACGCCATCCTCATGCCTCTTGAATCTCCCCTTCAAGGCTACGACCGAACGAATAATCCCATAACCGCCATCATGGCGACCGACGTCCACAAAACCGATGCGAAAGGCGATGCGAAGAGCGATATCAAGGTTCCTGCGCCAGCTCCCAACGCGGGCTTGGTCAGAAAACCAAGCGATCCTCATCCGGCTGGTCGCGTCAAACACAGCCTAGTAGTGCAGGTCCTTCGGGGCTTCTCGTTCGGCGTTTACTTTGCTGCTTGTTGCCTTGCGTACGTTCCCCACAGAGCTGCTTGGTCAACCTTTGCGACAGCGTTTTTCTAACATGTTTCGCGCGCAGCATCATCACGACCCAAATCTTGGGCGTTCCGCTATACTGGGCGAATCGCGACATGTTCTACTCCTACATGGCGCTCACGAAGCAGTCCTTTGGCCTGACTATCACCGCCATGACCCATATTTGGAGCAGTACTACCATCAGAATAAGCGGCGATGCGTCGATGAACGGGCAGATCCAGAAGACGGCGGACGGAAGGGTCCAGTTCAACTTTCCAGAGCGTGTGGTGCTCATCGCGAACCATCAGGTACGATGCACCTTGTCTTTACCACAGTTGCGATGTGGAATATGGGGATACTGACGGTGCTGGTTAGATCTACACCGATTGGCTCTATCTATGGTGGGTGGCCTACGCGAACTCTCCGAGCATGCATGGCCACATCTACATCATTCTCAAGGAATCTCTCAAGTACATCCCCGGAGTTGGCGCCGGCATGATGTTCTACGGCTTCATCTTCATGTCGCGCAAGATGTCGACCGACCAGCCGCGACTCGCGCACCGACTTCAGAAGCTGAAGAAGCAACACGTTGGCGCCAACGGGAACAAGTATCTCGATCCCATGTGGCTCTTACTCTTCCCCGAGGGTACGAACTTGTCCACCAATGGTCGCAGGAAATCGGCGGCTTGGGCCAAGAAGAATGACCTTAAGGATCCCGAACACGTCCTGCTGCCCCGGAGCACAGGCACGTTCTTCTGCTTGAACGAGCTGAAAGGTTCGCTCGACTACGTTTACGACTGCACAGTCGCGTACGAAGGAGTTCCGTAAGTGAAGGCTTCTCCACGCATTCGTTTGCAACATTGTACGCGACACGTACTGACAGCATTCCAGCCGTGGCAAGTTTGGCGACCAGTTCTTCACTCTCACTAGCACCTACTTCCAAGGTCGCCCCCCCAAGTCGGTCAACTTCCACTGGCGTCGCTTCCGCCTCGCCGATATTCCTCTGGACGACGCCAAAGTTTTTGACACTTGGCTGCGCGAGCGGTGGTACGAGAAGGACGCCATCATGGAAGAGTACCTGTCCACGGGACGCTTCCCCGCGAGCCAGGACCTCAAGGGTGGCTTCGTCGAGACGGAGGTCCGCTTGAAGAGCTGGATCGAACTCGGACAGATCTTTGTCGTGCTCGGCATTGCCGGCCTCGTTTTGCGCATTGTCGCCAACTCTATCACTAGATTCGCTTCGGTTCTCTAGAGTAGAGGAGCATAGCTGCCTCGAAAGACCCAGAGAATCAGTCCGTGTTTGGGGCTATCTTCTGTTCATTGGCGATTGGTTACAGGTACATGAGCTGCGGCAAGGGTATCATCAGAAAGGCTGTGACTTATGGTAGCGATTGAACTTTGGGACATGGGAGCTTCGGCTTGAGTTTGACGGCGTCCTTGGAGTATCCGGCGTTGAGCTCTTCAGATTCCTTCTTTAATACGAGATACAAGCTACAGTGCATCATCTCCATCAGCCTTTACCCTCGTTGTGATCGTTGTCCCTTTCCATCCACATCTTTTGGTAAACTCGAAAGACTGATGCTGGAGTGCGGATTTACGCCGGGGCAGATATCCTAGCTTTTGATCAGTACGTGTTCAGGTCTGCTGGTCCCCCGCTCTACCGAAGTGATGCGATAGGCCATGTCGGTCGCCATACTCATGGCGCTACGCGGCATCTTCATGCCCGATCTACGACGTATCACTCCAATAGTTAGGATGGGAGCAGTTATCTTGGCATCTTTCGCCGTAGAAAGTCGATGAGGTGGAGTTTTGGGGTTGGGTCGGTCTGACAACAAATACGAGAGCTTTTTGTTGATAATTTGCGGTGGGCTTGAGAAGCTCGAGATGTCCACCAGCCTTAAGGGACTCGTGGATACGGAGAGGCTCCCTCTTGAAGCTGGGCTAGGGGCGCTCGGTCTATCATAGTAGGGTCTTGTTCAGTTGGATTCAAGGTACCATGAGACGAAGATCATGTATCGGACGGTGACGGCCTTCTTGTGCATGTGGTATGGGTGGCACACGAGGATGATGAGGTAGGCGGTTGGAAACCTACGTTTGGATATTGGGCTGTTGCTCTCTTTCAATACACCCTAGGCGGAATACATAGTACTAGATGATCAGACTTTTCAATGACTGTTGGGGAAGAGTGTCTGAGCGCGAGGCAATGCGTCTCTCTAGGTATCTGGTAAGTTCGTAATGAAGCCGCGCTATCGGTCGGGAATTTCGAGGCTGATGGACTGGAGGGCTGTAACCTGCTGGTGAATGCTATTTCAGACGGAAGCAAGGCCATTCCGGCGTACCCATGCCTCTAGCAGTCAAGTTAATAGTCCGAATGTTACCTCGCTCAGTGAAAGGTGCGGTCTGTAGCTTGAAGTAGTGGAAGCTGTAAAGGGGGCCTCATTAGGCCTGCCTGCACATCACTCACTTGTAAAGAGCTGGCCTGTTCCGTGGGCAGTGATGGCAATGCCTTCCAATCGGGCTAAAGAGGACAATGCCATGTTGCTCACAAATGATACCTGTCAAACATCCTGATCTTCAGCTTGGTTATACAGAAGTAGCTAGGCCCTACCCAGGTGACCTTTCCTAAGTACTGCTCAAGTTACATGGGCCTCTTATTTCACGAAGTCGCTGGTCGAGGTACACTCAAAGAAGTTTCTGGAAGACACCATGCCAGCGAATACTTTAACGAGTACACCTACGAGCTTTCATTTGCTGAGTCTCAATAGCTTGGCAGCTGATCAATGATCTGTGATGATTATGGGTGATAGATTCGTTGAGATGACGGCCCAACAAGTGTCAGGGGTCTCGATGCTACCTAGGCTCCATGGAGGGACTTGAGGCATAAGCCTGATGGCCTACTGACTGCGGCTGTTAACCATGCCGCTTGGACACTGAGTCCTTGATAATGGGTCAATTTTTGTGGAGGGAAGTGCATACTTTACTGAAGTCTCACGCCCACACCGTCCCGCGTCGGTATGTGGGCAACGGCGGCAAGACGCACCCTGGCCTGAATGGAAGCCTCTTCCAACATCAACCTGGTGGTATTCACGGACCTTGTCCGTGAATACAACGATTCTCCGACTCACACTTCGGGTGCTCTTACATGTAAATACATCTTCTGGGGACTGGCAGGCTGGACCTCACAGTACCTGGTTGCTTCAGACCAAACACACAATAGCAGGCTGGGCTCTTGGTTTCAGTTGGCAGGCCTGCGCTGCCCACTCAGCAGGCCAGACCTTCGCAGGAAGCCCAAGGTGACCACGATACGTCCAGCCTGAGTATGGACGCACATCAAATATGACGCTCCCGTGCCGTCAAAGTCGGTCTGCCCCCGTGGGCGGTAATGAAAGGGCTGCATGACTCGACTTCCTCGGTGAGATCTTGCCGATCTGGGAAGTATTTTAACGAAACCTGTGGGTTTTTGACATGGGGCAACTACCGAGAGGGACTTTGAGTCTGAATGGAGATAGCAGATCATAGACTGGTGGAGAAGCCGGACATGAGCCGTCACTCTTGATGCGGACAGTGGATGGATGTGGCTGGAGGCACGTGGACTTGATCAGGAATTGTGAGGTGATATGCTACTTTCACGGCAGGCAATTGAAGTCATTATGGTTTCCGTATCATTTGCACTGTTGATTCGCATCATTTCCCCAAAAATGATGTTGTCAATCGCTCCAGTCCACTTCCTGTTTCCCACGCTGTAAAGTATAGTCCCCCGTCCTCAAGGAACCCTACGACTTAAGGTAGTTCGAACATCACGCGAGGCCTGTGTCCTAATACCTCCTGCCAGCCTCTTCCTGTCCGTCATATTTAATCATTCCTTGCCTGTCTCTCGTGTTGCATCGTTTTGTGAACTGAGGGGAGATGACTGAGAATTCGCCCGTCTTGGCCGAGGACCGCCGCTGTGTTGGGCCGTCTTCAGTCTTTTGTACTCGGCGACTATTCTGATGAAAGTTTGCTGCGGTATTGAAATGTCCTCTTCTAGTTCGATGACGATATTTTGGCCGTCTTGAAACATGTACACCCCTGGCCGTTCGCGAAGCTCCTGTTTGACTGCTGGGTATAGGCGGCTTAGCGCATTCTCCTCGTCTTCGGTCAGTCTTCGATACTCGCGTTGAGTGTTGCTCATGTTTCTGTGATTCCGTGATTGGACGAAGGACGGTTGTTCTGGAGTTGAGGTCGAAGTGGCGGGCTGTTTTGGGAAATGGCATTTGCATCCACCGAAATGCCGTGTACTTTCGGCTTCATTTATTCATTTCTTGGCCCTGAATTGAAGATCTCCCTCATGATAGATGGTAGCTCATTGAGATGTTCTCGCGAGTCAACTTGCGAACGGGCACTTTTCAGCTCTCGAGCAATGTTGAAGATTGCAAATAAGCAACATTCCTCGTTCAGCGAATGCCAGTGAACGATGAGAGTTCAGACAAAACCGGTGAACAAGCGTCAGAACTTACGGTCAATCCGCCGGGCGATGCTGGTCCGAGACCCTGTCAGTGGCTTGCAAGGGCGGCCAGCCATCCCATGCTTCTGAGGCGCTCCGGGGCACGGCCAGTTGGGCAGAATTAATACCCGCCCAACAGGGCGTCCACGAGACCCTTGCTAGGGTAATTCCTGGATGTTAAAGTGCTTCGATTGGCAACCGGTGGGAGAAGAATGATCTTCGTGGCGCGCATCTCGGTGAGCTCCCTGGCCTACTCGTGTTTCTATCCATGCCTGTCATTTGTCCCACGGCCTATGCTCATGTCTATCCAACGCGGATTGATACCTCGTGATAACAGGATTGACTTGTTATATCCGGTGGCGAACCTTACCGATTCATGATACTTCCGACTTCAAGTTGTCTCGTGTCATGTTGCTGGGGATCTGGTGCTACTTCAGCCTTCGCCCTATCCTGGGATTCAGGCATGGATCGAGATCCAGCTGCTTACACGCAGGTAGGCTACGAGAGTCCGTAATGCTTCTAGTGATTCCTCCAATCGGGGCAAACTTTTACGGCTGGGTTCGAAGTTTCTAGTGAATTTCTATCGTAGTATTTACAAACCTCCAGCTGAGCCATCCCTATTGCCGGTCTTCATCCGTACATGTCGTTGCCGTACACCACGATGGAACGTTCCAGTCTGGAAATTCGTCGGCAACTTCCCGTATTGCAGCCCCAATCAGCGCCTGAAGGTCTCTGCAATAATTCTCAGTCTCTCGAAACACGGACACAGCTTTACTGCGCACAAACACAATTCCCTTCAGCCCCGGCATACGCCGTGGAAGTTGACGAATGGTACGCGTAACCAGTTCAGAGACGAAGCCCCTGTCGAGTCCGTTTCCGAAAACGGAATCGTCGATGGCCAAGTAGCGGACGTCCATCAGATCTGACGCATCGCACAAAGACATGGCTGTAAAGTACTGTGCGGATGCCGCCATGAAATCTTTTAGTGGACCAAAGTGTAAGACGTCGACTTCGGGGTTGAAGTAAATCTTTGGTACTCCAGCTATTCCGAATTTCAAGTTACCATAGAATCGTATGGCTTCTTGTCTTGATTCGCGGCAAGCGTGTAAGATGGCCGGGACTTTTGCTGGAGAAGTTCCCCAGGTTGAATGGGATGTGTCGCATCGAATCGAAACTGTTCGGGTGTTTGGTAAGCTTAAGAGCCATATTCTCATTCGAAGCTTGGTCGGCAGCCTGGGGAATGGATGCTTCATGTTGTAAGTTAGTGAGTCCCAAGATCCCAAAGGTTGTGTGGTGCGCAAAGTGTGTACTTGACTTACAAACACCATATCTGCCACACTGTGATGATCTTCGGCCATGTCTGTTGATGTAAGTTGTGTAATACCAAGAGGAGTCATGTTACTCATGTGGAATGCAAGTAATGGAGGGCACGCTCATCATGGCCAAGAGTTGGAATGCTGTCATGTATTACAGACATCTTCAATGCACACGTTACCGCGATATTGGGTATCGATCCTCGCAAATCTGTTGATGTTTTATCTCATCTTGAGAGACACCTTTAGCCAAAGCTTGAGTCGTGTGATCGCAGCCCTACGGCGAGCTGAGTCTGTCTTGCGAAGGGATTACGAGCTTCGTCGATAACACGGCTCGGTAGCTGTTCCAGGAATATTGAATCTTGATTTGCCTGTCAAGCTGAAGCTAGCATCGAGATGAAATGCAAGAAAAAGAAAGGAGAAACGATAATCAATTTCTGAGAGGACCAGTTACAGAAACAACTGGGCAAATCAACATTCTGGGCCGCCATGTCAAATTCACCGGTAGGAGATGACTTGCAGTTCCCCCCCAACCAACGGTCTCTTGATCGTAATTATAATCATAAATCATATTGCACTTCATGCGAAGTCGCTTACTCGGAGCCACGATTGGGCTGCGATGAGGCACTTATCCTTGAGCGTCTCTAGGGCCCTTGATTTTGGACGGTTGGCATCACCGTATTACAATAGCAGCCAACTTGTCTGAACGGATCGGACTTCGAATCCAAGTCAGAGAAGAGGCCTCATAATACCAACGACAGAAACAGACACGCAGTCTGACATGCCATTGGGCAGCGTGACCGGGGTCAGTCGGACCCGCACTTTTGCGCTCAGGCAAAAGTAGCAAATAGCAAACCGACATTTCTTCGGGTCTGTCCAAATCAAGACGGCGGCAGAACGGCAGAGAAGTTACAGGGACATTAAGTGATAATCGCCCCATTTCTGTCAGCTGTCAGAATATAAGCCGTAACGGGCTGAACTCTACGTAGCACCACGTACATGGGTCCATCTTGTGGCGTTGAATCGGTGAGCTAGAACCCTCTATCCTGGGCATTAGATTGGAAGGCATCTCCGGGTCCCGAGCGCCTGGTCAAAGGATCCATGGACGATCTGCCTAGCTTGGGCTTACAAACCTTGATTTTAGCCCTCGAGCAGAAATCCGTGGATTTTGCCCGGCGATTGAGGAGGGCGCTGTCGGAAATGGCGTGATTTTTCTCATGTGGGAAAGGTTGGTTTCAAATCAGCCCGGCAGGTGAAATTCTCAGGAGCTCTACATATGCCTGAACGCCGACTCCAACGCTCGGGTTCTTGAGAAAAAGGGAAAACAACACTATTAGACACGAGGTGGCTGGCTAAAGAACCCCTAAATTATTGAAACGATTCAGAGTAGTGCCAGCCACACCGTCACAAAACGTCATTTCTTGGGCAATGTCAGCCCACAGTCTTGTCTACTACATCTATTTCAAATTATCTATTGATTGGCAGTGCTCCCTGTGTGTATGGCCTTAGGTAGGCTTGGGAGAAAGGTCGAAAGAACAATTGCAGCAACTCGAGAAGTTTGAGGGATGGACACAACATCGGAGAAACATCTCTCGTCGCCTCAGAATGATTTCGGTACCTACTTGCCTTACTTGGAGGAGCAAGTCGCGTACTAAGTTTCGTGAAGTTTAGGCTCGCCATATCGTCTACACCCGACCGATCCCGACGTAACCGGCTTATGCTATCAAATGATGCGTATCATGGTGGATGTAGCTTGACGGGTAATTTTCGTCACGAGTCGTGCATAGGTCCACCGCCTCTTGACGGATATGTAGTCGGATTCAACGGATAACAGATTAAGGTACTGGGCGATTTTTAAGAGCATATAACATAGAGCAATTTCCCTCTGCCACTTCTAACATTACTAAGACTGACGGAACTCGTTTGCTCATCGGCTGACTTGAAGTCAAATTCGAACCAAATTCCGCTGCGAGTCCAGGGCGCGTGGGACACGAGGGGCTGGCAGGTTGGCCTACACTTCTCCACAGGCGGAACATGGGTTAGGATTGGAGATAGCACCCCCAGTCTCTTCTCAAAGGTTTGACTTGCCCAACGTGGCAAAACTTTTCAAAAATATTCCACAAGTAGAAACAGGCGTGAGCTTGGCGTGACTGCTACGGTGTTCACGCCCAAGAGGTTCAGACTTACGACCACAGCAGCACCAGGCAGTAAGCCCGTACCGATTATCTCTCAACCATATGTACGCTCAGGGAATTATCCTCGCCAAGAAGACTTGGATCAATGCCCGAGCATGTTCCCGTTCAAGTGCAGAGTAGTGAAGATCAGAGAACGAGCTGGGACATGCGTACCAGTTGCTAGATCTAACTCGAGCCTTACTTTGCCTGATATTCTCATGAGTAGAGACAGCGCAGTCCGCCATGGATGGGTATGATTCTCACACCAGTCCAGTCGGGGACCATCGCGGCCGATTGGACTTCAATTCCAGCCCAATTCCTGGGCTTGACCTGTTGACCAGCCCCTCTTCTTCCGGTCGTCATAGAAAAGTTATAAATGAAATAATTGTCGCTCTACAATTCTTCCGACATAATACGCAATTCACCACTTTCCTACTGCGGCTTCACGCATATGAGCCTAGCATGGTTGAACAAATCGCAACCGGAAAGAAGCCCGGGAGCCACTTTGTTCATGTCCACATTAAGGACCAAGTATGGCGTGTCTCGTAGAAGTCGCAGATAAAGAATGATGCCAATGTCACGAAAATCTACGAGGATATAAGCCATACCGGCTCCGATCATCCTCGCCAATGAGGGCAAAGCCATTTAAAAATCGTTACTAATCATATTGACCGAACTTTCGAAGCTCAAACAAGAAGTCTGCACGATTTAACAACGCGCCACATCGACTTTACACATCCGCCATGGATCGCTATCCGTGTATCAACAGATACAAGTACACCGTCAACTGCCCATCTTGGGTTTGGGTATATCGTACTCGTTGCGAAAACTGCGTTCTGGTAAGCAATCACTTCCAGACAGCGAGGTATTATGGAAAAAGTCTTGACATCGAGTAGTACGATCTTTAAGAACATCGGGCCCCAGGATTTGGTTATGGGGAAAAAAGCCATATCCGGAATAGGCGGTAGCAAAGTTCACCAAGGAATCATACGCGCTGATTAGGTGATTGAAATGCCCAACACTACAGACATTAAACCATGATATCAAACAATGAAGCCTGTATCTACGTACGGACGGACCTTGTGTACCTTGTAGCGGAGTCTTGGGCATACGAGTACGCAATGAGCGCTTTCAAGGAGCTAAGGAGCTATGCGTACGCAAGAACCAAGGCAATACTTGACCATTCTCCACTGCTGCCTTGCTGCCGCCGCCGATCCGTCTTAAAACGAGTCCTTGCCGTGGAGCCGATGAGATACTCGATGCAGCATGGCGCATTGATCAGTACCTTCAGTCAAGGCTAGACGTGTTTTGCCAGCCTCAAGATGAACTTCCACCGGGCCAGACCCTCCGGCAGAGCGTTCAGGAGCAAGGTTATACGCTTACACCGCTCAGGTAGCCCGTAGAGAAGGCCCAGAGCGAGGTTGAAAACCTTGACATAGGGGGTCTTACAAGGGGTAAGCAAGCGCACCGCATGGATGTAACGTAGCCATGTGGGTTAGGCCCAGCCGAGCCGTCTCCGTCCCCTGTCTCCATGTCTTGTGATGATTGCTCAACGCTTTGGCTCACTACAAGAAGTTCTGTATGTCGATGCTTCTCAACAAGTTCGACTACAGCCTGATCAACGCGCCAAAGCCTTGTAATTCGTCATTGCCTGCGATCGGCACTATTGTTCGTAACTCGGGTTCGGAACGACCGTAGATTTGAGGGTTATGCCCTCTTTGGGAAGACCAAAGGGGTGTCCGAAAGCTCATCTTCTGGAAATGAAGACATGCGGAACCTGCAAGATGCCGGTCTGAATGTGCATCTTCCACCCAAGATACGAGTGGTTTGCTACCAAATAATTTGAGGGAATGTCCGTTCGCGACGTACGACTACAGCCTACACACCACAGTCGACAAGCTATAACATACTCATTGTAGTTATCCCCATACGTAACGACCGTCAAGAATCGTTCACTGCACATGCAAGAACTCTCAGCGGCTGATATCAGTCTCCTGAAACTGTCAAACAGTCGACAAAGCGGGCTTGGAACCTGTGCCTCTTGCCCTTCTGACTGGCCCCTAGTGAAGATGAGTAAGTAGCGATCATGTGTTACCCAGCCTTTTCGTAATGCTTTTGCTGGAATTTGGAATTTCTCACTTCACAGCTACTGCTTCAAGGACTATGTCCTGGCAAGATTCCCAAGTCTTTGTCAGAGAAAGGCCTAGCATTTGACCTCAACAGGTATTTACACACCGTGTCTTCATGCCGAACCCCGTATGTGAACACCCGCTTCCTTCAAGCCTTCAACACACCATTATAAAGAAACACGATCCTTGCTCGTATGCACAATCAAGCGACATTTTACCACACAAATCTCTCTCTCGTCCACACCCTTTGTCCGTCTCATATCACGTCTTCTGGGACCAAGGCCACACCGTCCTTCCTCATGGACATACACCTTGTCGTAGGCATATCACACGCCTCATTCAGGTGGGCTTCTTTCTTCTGAGTGAGCTCAAAAGAGCTAGATGAAGTGTCCTCTATGATAACGATCTAGTTGGTTGTGACAACACACTCTATTTGCGGACATCTCGAACGCCATATCAGTCTAGTCGAAGCCCGGAGGTACTAGGCAGTGACGAAGAATCACTAGGGATACTCGAATCACGTTGAACTCAGACATTCTTGCCAAAGAGAATTGAGTCGAATTCAATTAAATACAGCTATCCAACTTTTAGCAACTTTGAAGATCAATTATTAAAACCTCCAAGCCATCCCGATACCGATTCATTAACATGGCAAAGACCGAATCCCGCGAGCTCGAACTAAATTTTGACCAACATTCCTGCGAGAGAAAGAACCTGCCGGGTGTCGATAGCAAGGGATGGACCTATATTTATGGTTGCCGATGCGTAGATTGCATCACAATATGTACTATACTTAGAGATAGAGGTGCCGAAGAGAGAATTCGAGGTAGAATTCTGACATTGAGGCCTCTAGAACGCTATAGGTAAACCATCAAACCGATAAGAGAGTCATGGACTTGTCAGTGATGTGGATAGTGATCTATTGATACTCATCTGGCTGCAATGATAACTTCTCGCGAAAACGAGACCGATGTTGGTTCATGGCTCATGTAGGATTTTGGGTAGGGCTGTGTGACGTTGATCCCACCTCCTGATCGTTCAAAGAAGCCGATGAGCCGTCGTAAACCACCTGTTTCTACCTGCCACTAGTAATGACCATATGAAAAATCACAAAAAACAGAAACATAAGCATCTTACGTTGGGGGCCAACAATGTTTTGATGACTCGACTTATCGTGGCCATACTAGGTACGGCAGAAGAAAACACTTTTTGCGCTGTCTCAATTCGAGCGTTATCGTCATCGGCATACAGGGACGAGTTGTCCATGTCCAGGGACTTCATTTTCCCAGAACCTGGGTTGCGATCTGATCGGATTCCGCTGCTGCCTATTGCAACTCGTCGCTAATTACTGTGGGACTGAATATAACTCGAACAAAGCTCGAGTAGCGTTGGAAGCCGCTTGATCTGGGTTGTCTGCAGTACGTGCAGGAAGCTCTGTTGTGGATGATTGGGTCATCGCCGTCAGGTCGGAAGACAGCGTGGCGCCAACGCTGAATCTTTGTTAGCGGCATGAATTAAGATGCTTCAGTGCGTGGCCAGTACAACACTTATTCATACTGTGACAATGACACGTTGCTCTGTTGGCTACATGCAAGGCTGAACTGCCTACTTCCAACCGTCAGTCTGCAATATCTGACTTTCTCCTCTACACCAACCTGTTGAGCGCTTGGCCTTTTCGAAGATGCCATCACCGAGTCCCACCGAGAGCAGCCAGCTGGGGCCTACGAAGCCTACGATAAAATCACTTCAAGACCTCACTCTTATCGAAGCCTGGGACAACGATGCGAATGCGCCAAAATACGTCACCTTCTACCACATAACGGACGAAGGGGAAGTCTGGTTTGGTCAAAGCTCCAAGAACAAGCGGGAGATACCTCTTGAAGAATACCAAGAGGCACTGGAGCTCGTACCCGACGAAGAGATCTATCCCGAAATTCCAACTGGCGCCAAGCTCACCATCGCACCAGACAACATCGATGACCCAGTGTTCATAAAACGGCCCGGCCTCAACTGCTATGAGTCGATGAAGGGAACACCCTATGTGTGGAAATCCGTCCTTGATGAGACCTTGATCATGGAAAAGGTCTCCAAGAATCCACATCCGTATATCATCAAGTACTATGGCTGCCGAACCGCACGCGATCGCATCACGTCTCTCGTTCTCAAGTCGTACGACTGCACGCTCACCCAGTTTGCCCGGCAGCCAGGTTTCAAAGACCTCGACAAGGAAAAGTTTCTGGACGGCCTGGAGTCAGCAGTGTCGTATGTACACTCGTTGGGCCTGGCACATAACGACATCAATCCGGACAACATCATGATGGGAAAGGATGGCATGCCTGTTCTTATTGATTTTGGGTCTTGTGCTCCGTACGGGCAAAATTTCCAGTCCTTGGGCACCGATGGATGGTACGAGGAGGTATTCTTCACTTCAGAGAAGTCACACGATGATTTCGCCATGAAGAAGATGAGAGTTTGGATACAAGATCCGCAAGTATGATGGGTTAAGTCCGATCCGAAAGCTGATGCAGGTTCTCCGGCATTGTTGGCGCATAAGATGGACCTCCACGGAATGGAGAACTACAGTGGTCGAAAGGGAGGCGGATCAGGGAAGATCTTGTCTCTCTCATGTCGCAATGCTACACGTTATGCTGCCCACTGATTACTGTCCGACGATACTGCTCACCTCCATGCGAGAACTCGATACTGGGGGTATTATATGCTGGAATGTGAGAGCAGAAAAGGGCAACTGGAAAATGATAAGGGCCGTTAGCAGCGTACTTGAACTTTAATATAGAGCGAAGTTTGCAATCCAAAGAAAGACTCGACAGATAAAGTTGATATTATGATCCTGAATCAGTGGTGTGGTGGCGGTGATTGTGGTATCGAAGACTCGTGATGGCTTTCCGGATGAAATGCAACTGCGTCAGATACCGTGCCCAACCTGAAAGTACCTGGATTTTATCTCTTCCGAGCTAAGGTAAAACAAAAGAATGCAAGTTTGATGAACATGTGCGAAGAAAGAACTCACCTGTATTTTGTTGTCTCGAAAATTCCTCCGGGCCATCCTTGTTAAACCACCCCCCCCCCCTGGTGCTGGATGTTTTTCTCGCCTCCTGTTCCCCCCTAGAAAGCCCTGCCTGAACGTGAACCTCTTCATAATTCCTCCTCTTCTGTTATGTCAGGCCTTGCTCCCTTCATCTCACCGGACCTTTCCCTCTTCATCCAAATCTGAACCTCGCTCATCTTTGAACCTTGCCTTACCTCAGCGTCATCTGCAGAAGGCACACATAGGATTCAGAAGATCAAAGCTACGGAGAAGCCTCTCTAGCGGTAGCAGATCGTGGGGTCTTTTACCTTGACATAAGGCATGGTTATAACGCTCAAGATTCAAAACAGGAAAGCAACTGAGGCAAAACACGAAAGACCTGAATCACAGATCCTCAATCAGCGAGTGCCTATTGTCTTTGTAGTAGTAAACACATCATCATTTTCACCGCCAGGAATCACCATTCAATATTGAACATTAGTCGTTGCGTATCATTAAACGCTATCTACGCGGAAAGATATTCTATCATGCTATCGTACTGGGATAGATGGTCCCCAGAAGATGACCGAGGAGCTTGCAGTCTGGGAGCTAGATGCCTCCATGGAGCAATCCAGGTCATCTATTTCTCTTCCCGATCTGAAGGCCCTAGGTGTGGAGTCTACACCTCTTGTTCAACCAAACAAATCTTTTACTCGTTATCCGTAACCTTGATAACAGTAGACTTGAACTGGCGCGCAGGGATCTTGCGGTTGAAGAGAATATCGGCCTCACGGTACGAGCGGTGCTTGAGCTCAGGCAAGAAGAAGAAGGCCATGATCCAGCACACACAAGCGGTACCGCCCCAAACGAAACCGCACTTTCCAGCAACGTTCCATCCCGTGGGGTTGAGGAGCTGTGAGGCGAGGTAGATCATGGGGATCTCGGCGACGTAGTACGCGGCGCGACCGACGGCGGTGCTGAGGGCACGAAGACGGACGGCAGAGGTCTCGGCGATGATGGTATAGGAGATGGGGCCGAGAGTACCAGCGAAGACGAAGGAGATCAATATTCCCAGGACGGCTTGGGCATAGTTGGTGGCGCTGTTCTGGGGGATCGAGGCGCAGACGCCCAGGAGCATGAGGAAGGTGATGTTCACGGCCGTACCCCAAAGGTAGATTGTGCGGCGGCCGAACCAGGCGGTCAAGGGCCAGGACAGAGCGTTTGCGACGAACTGGAGGCAAGAGTTGATGAGATTGAGGTTGAAGGCCATGTCGTGGGCCATGCCGGCTTGCTCGAAGAAGAAGGTAGCCTGGTTGGCGATGAGGTTACCGGCGAAGTTCTGTGAGGCGTACATCAGGCAGGTAATTGTTGTACGGCGGAGATCGACGCCCTTGAAGAGGTCGAGGAGAGTCGGGGTTCCACCGATGTTGGCCTCGATCTGGACGGTACGCTCGATCATGGCGAGCTTGCGCTGAGCTTGGCCGGCGGTGCCGTGGGTGGGGCCGAGACGCTGGACAGAGCGGAGGGCTTCCTCCTTGCGGCCGCGGCGGATGAGCCACCAAGGGGACTCAGGAGCAAACCAGAGGATTACCATGAGGGGAAGCTGGAGATCGGGTCAGTCTATGGTCATGCGAAGTACACGGGTGGTGAGTGAACTCACGGGGAAGATCCACTGGAGAGCAAGGGGCGCGCGCCACGCCCACTCGTCGGTACGGCTGTTGAAGCCAAGAGTTGCGCCGGCGACGATGATGGAACCGATGGACCAAGACATCTGCAGAGTGGCCGTGCAGGCACCACGCAGGGCGAGGGGGACAATCTCAGAGGCGTAAGCGGGGCCGATGGCGATGAAGAAACCCCAGGGAATACCCTCGAATGCCTGTCCGATGGTGAGGACTTCAAGCGAGTTGGCCTAAAATTAGGGTCAGTACATATTCTGATGCGCAACACTGCGATCGGGATTGCCTACAAAGAAGGAGATGAAAATGGTGGCGTTCATCATGATCAAGGCAACCATGGTGGCCAGGCGATATCCGAGCTTGTTGACAACGGGGCCGGCGAGGAAGACACCGACAAAGGCACCGCACTGGCCGGCCTGGAAGAGGGCGGACTGCCACTTTGTCTCGATGGCCTTGCCCCCACCAGCAACTTCAACACCATATCTATCCTGGAAGGCCTTCTGGGCAACAAAGTTGCCGTTCAAGAACATGTCGAAAGATTCCATGACCTATTGAACAAGTACCCCCAATTAGTAACTGACTCGCGAGCTTGAAGACGGAATGGCGGCCCGAAAAGCCGCCAACAGACGCAGGGGTCGATGGGGTCGATACCCAAACACGAACAATAGAGAGAAACTTACAATGGTGAAGCACATGATAAAGGCCCAGAAACAAGCCTTGGGGTGCGTCTTGACGGCCTGCCACAGGCCCTGGTTGTGCTCTTCGTTCTCGCCGTCAAAGGCATCGTTCATGAGGTCCGCGTCGGCCAGCGTCTTGTTGCCTGCCGCGTCAATGTGGTGGGCATCGCCGACCTTTTCGTCGACAAAGACGTTGTCATCCCTGCTGGAGGCGTCGTGCCCGTCCTGGGCGAGGCCTGTCGACATCTTGGGCTGAATTTGTGTGAGAGTTCCGAGGGTGGTCGTGGTCGGTGGTGGCTGCAAAATTGGAGGATTTTTGGCCAACAGCAAATTGCAACTAGCAAAAGCCAAGAGAGAACAAGCAACGGCCAAGAGACAACAAGCAAAAAAGCCAAGAGAAATTTGGAGTCGCCCTGGTGGCCAAGATTTCTTTCTAGGAAAGGGGGACTCGGGAGCATCCGGTCTTATACCATCCACCTGCCCCCAACGCCGGGGACGGGAGCGGCCTTCAAAGGCTTCCTGCTCCTGACGAGATGGGCTTGACGAGAGACTAGAAAATGCGAAATCTCATGCTGTCATTGGTGCGCGTAAGAATACGGGTAGGACGGGGCTCTGCGGAGCTTTGGAGTAAGCATCGTGTCCTGACCATGTCCCTGAGGGCGTCTGGGGTGTCTGGGGGACAAGGAGACTGGTGATAGGTGGGAGAACTCTAGTGACTCTTCGTGCGGGGGGATCGTGCGGGGAGCGGGGAGTCTCGAGGTCCAGTTCTCCAAAGGCCAGCCGAGGTGACGGAGTTGTTGGACAGTATGGGCATGGTGTTGGACTGGAAGAGCCTAGGAGGTGGATGAAGTGGATGAGCAAGATGATGTGGATGAAGAGGAGGAGGAGAATGGATGGAGAGGAGAAGTTTGGAGAAAAGTTGGAGAGACCCAGTTGTGTCCTGGTCCAAGACTAAACCAAACCTTGCCTAGCTGTGTTATCCTGGCTCACCCCCTTGCTTGAGGCAACTTGAAGCCGCATTGTACAAATTGCAACTGGTTGCACTTCAGACGGGCTTCGGATGGCTTCGGGCGCTAGTCAAAGGCCCGATGCCGTTTCATGCGCCGATGCGCTCGCTTCAGCAGCCAGCGTTTGCATATCTGTACCGGTAGATTCGCGTGGCCTGACAATGACATTTCATTCTTCCATCCGGTATCCGGTCGTGTAGAGAGAGTAACATCTTACTTTAGCCAAAGGCCGTTGCAGAAAGCGGCCCCGATTTCCCCAGGAAACTTTGACGCGGGTACGAATATTCGTACTCCGTACTCACCCGCTCGACCCCGTTTGATTCCCACTCAACTTAGCCTATGACGTTTGTCGACGTGGTTGGGCGTCTTTCCTAACCTGGGCTTAGAAAAAGTTCGTTCTGGTCGGCCCGTATTCAAGGGGCAGTGTGGAGACAAAGAATTGCTTTTGGGCAGGGTTCAGCCAGTGATGTTCTCGAGGAATCAGACGAAAACTAATCGCCCCCTCCTGGACATGCCATGTCGATTGGCATGTCAAGTTGAGAACACTGGAGACCGGACGAGTAGACCGCTTTAAGCTTGGGTTCGCTCTTCTCCCCCAGAAAGGCCCGCTGAACTCCAGACTCCAGAATATGATGGACAAATGGAAGAAATGACGGCTATCAGTTCCCCACGGGTGCCGCGGGGAGTCAAACCTTGATTCTTTGAAAGGCATCAGTATCACGAGGGTAGCCCATACCCACCATTCACCCCAGAGAACTTTCGACTCACCTCATAGCATGTGACTTGGTGATTTAAATCTTTAGCCGAACTTTTACTAGCCGGCCCACCGCTGCTCACAATCTCTGGGAGCCTTCAGAAAACGGTGTGCCTAACCCTATGCGTGCGAATCAGACGTAGTCGCCGTTGGCCCGTTGATGGTATTCACAACTCTCTCCCCACAACCTCAACCACGGCCCCATACCCCGCAACAACAAAGTCTCAACCGCTAGGTTTCGAACCACGATCAAATTATAACCGTGATCAAGCCAGCCGCTCGGTGAGCCGGACAGTCGGTAATCTTGCACGCCGTCCATGGCCCCGTCACTCTTTTGACACTTTGATAGCTGGGTGCCGCGGCCGTGGTCGTGGTCCCTCGGTACGTGTGCGGCTGCAAAAACGACACGGGTATCCCTCGCTCTCGGCAGCGAGCTCCGAGGGCGTCGTCTATCGCCGCTGCCCAGCAGCAAGCCAACCGGCTTGGCGTTGATCCTTTGACAGCCGCCAGCGTCAGCGGCTGATTTCGGTCTTCCGAATCAATGAAATCGCTTCCCGGCTACCGACGCGGCCACTGATTGGTTGCATCTGGCAAGGTTCATCTACAGTGCAGTTCAGACGCTTTCGCCAAAGTGTTTAACCGTTCGGGTTGTTTTATTCTCTCGGCTTTGAAACATACACGGCGTTTCCTTACGGAAAGGATCAATGACTTATTTGATCCAACCTAGATTCCGCATGGTAATTGCTCAAACTGCTCTTAGTTTTGGAGAAGAATACGATCGTAACCAAGTTTCATGCACTATTACATCACTACGTGCGTTCCATGCCTATCTTCAACTTTGCCTCTTTCGACATTGACAAAGGGCGGATATGGGAGGATTTTCGGCAAAATAACACGCACTAGTCATTGGCTAGTTTGAGAAAGTCTATCACTGACGCCAATTACCAGCCGAAGAAATCTCGAAGCACAGAATGAGCAACTTGATGAAGAGTTCAGAGTGCGCTGACCATCCGCCCACAGCGTTGCAACACCTACCAACAGCTTTGGAGAGCGAGTCGGCCTAGAAGCAAGATGATGTAGACACATCGGCGCAGTTGGCTCTTTGGGTTGAGGCAATTTCTGTTATGGAGAATTGAATAACAACGAAATGGTAGTGTTCGGATCCTGGAAATCTAGGTCCCGAGATTCTATTTCGAATGATCTAGGATATGGCTGGTACTCCTCTAGGAGCTCGTTTTTCCACTCCGGCTGCACTGCCTCCCGCTAAGAGTTTGCGTGACTATCCATTGCATCTCAAGATTTCACGTTCGAGCAACCGAGAAATTGGAGACTTGACTAGCATGACACTGCTCGTTCCGAAAGACACCAGAGCATGCCAGACAGTGGGCATTTATAGGTATTGATCACCAAGTCTGTAGACGTGTTGGATCATTAAAGCATGTTTATCAACTTGTCGAGTCGACCTCGAGTCAGGGTAGCTGTAGGGGCCAGGGACGATCACTTTATCAATCTCCAACTGCGTACCAATAAATTACCCCTTTCTCAATCCCGCAGAAATCTCGATATCTATTCAGTTGATCTTCCGTCACCCTTCGAATCCACGAATCGAACCGGTCAGCCTGTGGGTACGGATACCAACACCACTACGCTACCTCACAACGTTGAAGGCAACAGTTGAGCCCAAATCCAACCGGATAGCAAGGGCGCGCACGAAATGGACTCTCTGCCCCAAGAAATATTGGATAACATCCTCGGTCGCATACCTGCGCGAGAGAGCAACAACTATAATGAAAAACTCCTGGAGCTCGAAAACTGGATGTATGTTGACTCGGAAGCATTCGACCCTAAGACACCGCGTCTTCGACTTGATCCTGCGGCCGTCTGCCGCAAATTTTAGCTGGGCATCGAACGGGCAATCTTTCGCTCACTCGTAATCACAAGTGACGACTTCGAA
This sequence comes from Colletotrichum tamarilloi, assembly GCF_030869305.1. Taxonomy (NCBI): domain Eukaryota; kingdom Fungi; phylum Ascomycota; class Sordariomycetes; order Glomerellales; family Glomerellaceae; genus Colletotrichum; species Colletotrichum tamarilloi. The sequence continues at coordinate 139,391 of NW_026849445.1, forward strand.
TTCATCTGAGATGCCTTCAAACGGTGCTGCAACCGCCAGACTTCACTACGCGAGCTGCATGTGAACATTGTGACACCCGAATACCGGCACAGCTCAGGGCCCTCGGATATCGTCGAGAACATGGCACACTGCGATATTGCCCACACGGAGATCCTGAGAGAGTTGATGCTAATCCTGTCCGAATGGCCAGACGACACGCGAGTATCATTGTCCATCGGTCTCAATGATAAACACTACAGAAAATCGAGAATCACCGAGCTTCACCATTTCAATGTGGTGAATCCTCAACTCCTTCCGATCGTGCTATGCGTCCGTAGCTTGAAGTTCTCGTTCTTCTACCAACTCTCGTCTCTGAGACGGAATGTCGAGGGCGACTTCCTCCTTATGCAAAAGTTTCCTAACTTGGAGTCTTTCGCCTCGATGCTTCGGAGTTTCCCTTCTTTATGGAACCTTGACGAGAAATGCGAAAGTCTTTGATCAACACCCTGTCATCATATCAGTCCCCGACATTGGCGAGGCACGGAAAGCTTATCATCCTACCCAACAAATACGGTCCCTTCCAGCAGCTACCGCAGATGTCCAAAGACGGAGAGAGCGATCCTCTATTCGTAGGCCTGCGCCGAGCAATTGATGGCTTTTCAGAATTTGAGTACGGGAGCCATCTCAGCTCTTCTTTCTTCTGGTCGCCACCCCCTAGTCTGGGCGATGCAGTCCCGTATTGGCAGAACATGACCAAGCTCAAGGTTGATTGCGACCATGGTTTTGCCCAGCGGAGAGTGGTACCTGAAGCACTATAACACGCGCATTGTCGAGTTTCTGAGCAGTACCGGCAGAATAGTGCCAGGCGCAATCTGAGAAGGAGATGCTGAGGAGCCGGTGTGGGAAGCTGATGTTTCGGAACTCGTCAAACGCAGAAACATCGAACGGTCCTACTTAGAGGATAACCCCCCAGACAGGCAGTATAGCGTCAGCGGCGACGACAACGTAGCCGCCTGGACCGTCAACGAGAAGGTCATGGTGCCAATGCTCACATCCATTGCCAAGGCAGCGGGCCAGATGATCTCCCTCAAGGAACTCTGGTTCAAAGTCATCTTGGCTAAGTACGATACATACCAGGGCTCCGAATGGTTCCATCGCTTCCACGTTGATTATCTCGCTCCTGGGGTGATGCCAGACGTGGACGACGAAAGGTTCCCGCGGTGCAAATGCTATTCTAAGGACTGGATACCGGAGTTTAGGGCACTCCAGGCCGGCGACTTAGAGAAGGCTCGTTTGCTACTTAGAATCAAAACTGAGAATCAGAAGCGTGAAGGGACAAAGAACTCCTGTCCGGACAGCCCAAGATGGCCTTTGAATATGGATCAGTGGCAGCCGAATGAAGAATTGCTCGACTTGTTGAGGCAAGCAGGGAGAAAGGCTCATTCAAAGGATGCGGTCATCGTTCGACACGTACACCATCACAGACAGGACTATATCATGGAATAGGACTAGCTGTACCATCTGTGGAGTCGAGTCACTTGCGATCATGAGACGGGACCACTGTTTTGAGATGTCAACTTTGTAATATTACTCCAGGCTACTTATGTGTGTCGTTAGCATCAAGATCCGCCAAACTGGACGACAGTTTGAAATAAAATTTAGAGCTGAGAGATCGTTTCGTCGTCTAACGGCCCATCGGCCCTTGACGAGGTAGAAAGTGACGTACCAAGAGTCGGGATCTAACAGCCAGGCTGGACTGAACTTTGGACCCAAGTAGCCTTGCCTACCTACGAGCCCGACTGTCACTCCGTAATACCTACCTGCCACTGTGACAACTTGATAAGACAATGGAGATTATGACTGTAACTCAAGATACATCAATACATGTACGTGTCGAGGACACACGGTCTGGAAGATATCTCATCCCTCATAGTACCTCATAAGAGATTAGACAAAAGAACCCAGTCTTATGATTGGAGGAGCTTGCCCTTGGCAATAATGTAGCAAGATTCACACAATCATGAATGCATGGCAAAGATTAGTAGGCGGAGAACTTTTGATTATTTTTACTCATACATCTACATCATCCGCATCATTACAACATTACACATTTGTCGAATCCCAGCTTTACATCGCCAGCAGGGCCAACAGGGAGAGACCCACGGCGCCAATGCTGACGGAAACCATGCTAGCGCCGCTAGAGCCAGAGGTAGAAGTCGGGGTGGCACCGGTACCGGTGGCAGTGCCGGAAGGAGTGGACGCGGTGCCGTTGGTTGCGACAATACGGCCCTCGATCTTGGCCTCGACGGGGCTCTTGGCCTCAACATACTGAACGAGGACCTCGTCCTGGGTATCAAGGGTCACGAAGTCAGTGGTAGCGACAAAGATGTTGTCACCGCCACCGGCCAAGAAGTCGAGCGTGACGACCTTGTAGTCCTTGGCGTCATCAAGGGCCTCGCCGCCGACCTCGACAGAGACGAGCTTGGAGCCGTTGTTGCCGGCCGGGTTGTATTCGATGATGATGTTCTTAGAGACCTGGAAGAAGGAGGTGATGGCCTCCTGGTTGAACTGGTTGACCTTTGTGACTGCACCCTCGAGGATCTTGCGCAGGTCGGAGCCCTTGTAGGTGATCTCGACAATGGAGTTGCCAAAGGGGAAGGAGGTGAGCACCTCGCCGCGGGTAATGTTGCCCTCGTCAATGGTGGCGCGGATGCCACCGGCGTTGATGAGCGCAAAGTCGGGCGGGCTGTCGGCGGAGGAGTTGAGGCGGTACTCGTACATGGCGTCGGTCATGACGTTGCCCAGAATGCACTCCTGCTTCTGGCAGAGGGACTGGTCGAGCTCGACGTTGGAGACGCCGACGACTTCGGCAGCAAAGGCCTCAAAGGGTCCGCGCCACGACTCGATCTGGGCCTGGAGGGCGGCGTCCTGCTCGGTGGTGTTGGTGAGGTGGATAGGGCCGCCGTGGTAGGCGAGGATCTTGCCCTCGGCATCGTAAGTGACGTCGATGTAGCCGACATACTCGCCCCAGCGGTAGGCGGTGACTATGAAGACGTCGTCGCCGTCCTTGTTCTGCTTCACGGTCGGGTAGGGGCCCTCAGCGTCTTCCATCGAGCCGAGGAGGGTGTGGGAGTGGCCGCCCATGATGAGATAGAGACCGGTGGTCTGCTCAGCGAGCTTCTGGTCCTCCTCGTAGCCAATGTGGGTGATGGCTGCAATGCGGGTGATGTTGGTGGTGGACTTGATGTGGTCAATAGTAGACTGCACAGTGCTCACGACATCGAGGAATTTTGTGCCCTCGCCGGGGGAGGAGATGCCCGGAGTAGTGGTGGTGGTGACACCGATGACGGCGAGGCCCTGATCCTCGAAGATATGGTAGGGCTTGATAGTCTTGTTGAGCTTCTCGTTGTCGGAGACAATGTTGGCCGAGATAATGGGGAACGTGAGGTTCAGCAAGAAGTCACCGAGCTGGTCGTCGCCGCCGTCGAACTCGTGGTTGCCAAGGGTCATGGCATCGAAGCCGAGCTGATTGATGGTCTCGGCAATCTTCTCGCCCTTGTAGAAGGAGTAGAAGAGAGTGCCCTGGAACTCATCACCAACGTTGAGCCAGAGGGAGTCGTTGTACTGCGGGCGCAGCTCGTCGACGGTATGCTTGATGCGCGCGTAGCCTCCGTAGCAGCCGCGCTCGGGACGGGTGCAGTCGGTGCCCGAGGAGGAGAACTCGTCGAGATGGGCGTGCACATCGTTGACGTGGAAGAAGGAGATGTTGTAGTTGCCCTCGGCGTCGATGCCACGCTTGGAGAGGCGAGACGAGTAAAGGTGGTCACCGTCTTCCTTCTCAGGAACCGCAAAAGCGGCACCGGCCATGGCCAGAGCCAGCGTCGGGAGAGACTGGCGCATCGTGAGTGAGGGGAATTGCGAAGTCCGGAAGGTGGGAGGCAAAAGAGGAAGCTCAAGAGGCCGCAAACAAGCTCGGTCTGATGTCAAGGTTGCGCGGGAAGTCAATTAAGCCTTCACGATGCCACGGTTGAGTATGCGCCACGCAGAGTTCTTGGAGGGAAAGAGGAGGAAAACTTTCTTCTACTGACGATCGCAATTCTTCTCTTTCCGGGTTCCTGAAGCTACCCGCGCGAATATATACAAATTTTGCTTCTGCCCAGAGCTTGCGGGCAGCAATTGGAGAGTGGAACAAACAAGAACCACATGCGATCAATTGTGACGGCGGTGGCACGGGCAACGCAGCGCGACAGCTTCGAACGGGGGGCCTGCATCTCGGAAAGCATCTCTCTCTGAATGCTGAGTGGCTGGATAGACACGACAATACACCAAAGAACCCCCGTTGGAGGTTCTTCTGGCCGCATGCCAAGACATTGGCAAAGTGGTTGATGCCGGGAAAGACAGCTTCTTCGGTGATGAAGTAGCATTTGCCAAGAGACGCGGACAGATGAGGGGTGAGATACACGTTGTGGTGGTGGTTTGGATGATTGGCTTATCAGCGGTCCCTTTGCCTTTTCTGGAGCACGCGTTGGCCCGGCGGAGGCCCTTTGACTTCTGTCATGGAGGGACGGACGGGTCTGGGGGGCCTGAACCGGGGTTCATGAATTGGTAGGTCGTGTACTCCGTAGTGTTCCTCCAGGCGATGCCATGCGACTCGCGGCCAATGTGCGGTCAGTTACGTATCACGGTCTCTCTTCAGCTCGTTGGGCTTCCCACAAAGGGTGACCAAGAAAGGGCTTGTCTGACCTGTGACGGATGCAGCCGAACCTGTGTTGGCAAATGGTGTGCCGGGCAGAGTTCATCGAGCTTTGCTTCTCCATCCGGTCCCGTGTCATCACTTGCTTGCATGGGTACCGCATGGCGAGGAGCCTCAACTGGTTCGGTGTGAAAAGAACAAACTGATGAACATCTGCGGAGCAACTAGACGCTCATCATGGAGACCAATTGATGCACTCCAGAGTGCCTGCAGAGCGAGACAGTCCCTCGGTAACACGACGTGACCTTGATCCAGGTCTAGGGTGGCAATTGTACCCATGGCAAACTCACCATCATGTTGTGCCAGGCCGGCTTGGCCCCCGTCTCCCTTGACTCTGACTGTCTGACAGTTCGTCCGTCCTTCTGCATCCATCCAAGCTTCAGGCAGCGTGCGTCTCGTCGCGTGGAGTGACTACCTGGAAAAGAAACTTGACGATTCCCAAAATCTTTCCCACCATCGCTTCACCCCCGCCGGCTTGGGATGGACAAGGACTTCTGGGCTGGGCTGTGGGGTTCGGAGGAGCAACAAATAACGTTAATCCAGTCACTGTCCAATCCCACGACGCGTTTAGGAACTTTCTCTGATAACGTTGGGGAGACACCTAGGCCGAAGACGGAAGGTCAATGTTATTGCGCTGACCTCCGCTCCGCCTGTCGAGAACTCGCGTGCGTGTGTTCAGCTGCGATCCCGGCGGACGAGGCTGGGCCAGCTGCTGCTCCGAGCTTGCGCAACACTGTGGGTTGTTGGTTGCTGAACTCGGAATCGCAGAAGAGAGCCAAGATTCCCAGCGATAAGAAGGCCTTCGATATTGTGGCTGCTTCTTCCTCGGGGATGAGCTACCCTTTCAGGGCAAGAGAGCACGCGAGCCTATCTCTCTCGCTCAATATTCCGATAGGAAGCTTCAAAGACATGGTCGGATTATGGCTATGAAGCAGTCGGATGTCGCCGAGGAGCGGCCCTACAGCTGGGTATTTGTAGTGGCTAGTCGATGCAGCAGCACGGCGCAGCGAGAGCTTGGAAGTAGATATCAAGTGTATAGTGAGTTGGCTCATGCTATACGTAATTAACCAAATATCACAGTATTCGTACGAATTGATGTCGCGTTGATATGCGGTATCTCATGACGTGGGTACTCCGTAGAGCTTGAGAGAATAGAAGGGCGGGCAGCCGGCGGGAATGTGGGGGAGGTCCGGAGATGCCAGCGGAAGTCCCGACTTATCGGGATCGCCCGATGCAACACTTGGCCACACTTCATGTGACTAAGGTAGTAACATATCTAATGCATGATAATCTGGATGTGGTACTCAAGATTAAGAACGAACCCAATCCAAAGTTCTGCTTCAGAAAGTGTCGCATGAAGCCGCTCGCTCCAGTGACAAGAAGGACGGTGTGAACAAACAGCGAGTTAATGACAGATCTGGGAAGCTCAGATTCATAACCACATGCGACAGAAAAGTGAGATAATAAGTACATTACTCAAATGACCGAACATCAAACCGAAAACAAATAAACACTTTGTAGAGTCTTAAAGTGATGACTGTCCCAAATTCTTCCTACACCTGCGCACTTTTTGCTCATCTAACCGCTGTTGCACTGCACTCTTCCATCGCCATTCACCTGAAGGCTCGAGCACGAGAAGCACGTGCTATCCTTCGCTCCTGCATCACGGCACCGTCTGTTGAAGTCGTCTCCATCGATCTTCCACTTCTTAATCATATTTTGAAGCTGGTGCTGTTAGCTTGGTTCAACCGATTTTCCTTCCTCAAGGTACGGCTTACGTATTGTCCATCCTTACGAGGCCCAGGGCTGTGTGCGAACCAATCTGTTTTAGAACTCGCCAGATGCTCAGATGGACCTTGATTCAGTTAGTCTATCAAATCTAAACGAGCAACACACATGTAGTAGCACTTACCCCAGACGTAGCCGTAGCAGGGCTTCGCGGCAACCTTCGCCGTCGCGGCGTGGTCCACGGGGCCGTTGGACCATTGCTGGCAAGCACAGTAGTCGTGGGAGTCTGCTACGGCGCCAGAGCTATTTCTTATCAGTAATATTACTAAGTATGCAGAATGAAGGATATCCTACATTAGCGCAATGGCTGCCACAGCTAATTGGAAGCGCATCTTGTGATGTCTGATACGTTGATAAAAATAAGGCAAGAGAAGATACAGTGAATCAAGAACCAAAAAGTATATTGTACTCTTCGGGTCAGAAAGAGAAAAATTCAATCGTCGGATAAAGTCAGCGAGTGTAATGACCATGAACAGCGTGGGGATACCCTCTCGGTATAAGTATTTAGACACATTGACTCGGTGGCAACCCGACGGGAACTTTTCCCCCGTATTGCTAGAGAGATGGTTAGTTCAACGGTCTGGCCGACCCGTGAGTTAATTGCATCGGCTATTCGGAAAGCGAGTACAAGACTAGTAAACTCTGACCAGCCCCGTGTTCTGGACTTCCTCAACTTTGACTATGATCATTAATCTTTCCATGTCATGCAATTGCTTCTTCGGGGTACCAGATTTCATTTTCTTCGCTTTTTAATATAATATTTAGCTTCTATGAACTCTACAGATTGCTCCTTACTGACTAGTTGGTGGACAGAGTTTTCGTGTCCAAGACGCCCGGTCCAGCAAATTTTATGAAGTTGATTAAATTTGGGTACGTGCGTTGTTAAGCCTCTGTAATGCGGGTTTTCATGCTGCCTTGCCTGTCGACACATATAATACCATGAACCTGCGCATGAGGCTTGAATGGTGCAGTTGATCACTATCGTTCTTTATTTGATCTTCAAGCTTGGAAAAAGACCCAGCTCCAACATGAAGGCTTCCGCTCTTTTCTACATTCCACTCTTCGGCCTTGCGCTCGCCGCGCCTGCAACTCCACAGGATCAATGCAGTGTTGAGACAAGCAACATCTTCCAACAAGTTTCCAGCCCAGATGGATCGTATGTAGACTCTCGCTCTTCAATGGATCAATGAGATAACATGCTAACGGATTAACTTTGACAGTGGCGTTCAAGTAAAGGGATGCGACATTGCCATTCCGCAATCCTCAATCGAGGCCAACGGCCTTGACAAGCGAGCGATGCATGGCACACTCCAGGTTATGTGGACCATCACACTCTCAACTGCACAAGATATCATCATTCGCGCACTTGTAAACATGGTCAATGACCAAGTTACCTTGTTCACAGAGATGGCTGGCATGGGCGTCACTGTCGATAACGTCGCTCGGCTCTCGGGCACCCAAGTCGCATTTGAGGTGAATGCCGCAGGAAGATGGGGCGACACTGCTGCCAGATTTGTCTATGACTTTGGCGTGGGAACCATCATCACCTTTATTAGAGAAGGTGCCCGAGATCCAAGGGGATATAATTTGCCAGTCGACACCCAGTACTGCTACACTAGACCGTGAGTTTGTCCACTTTCGATTCGGATTCTGTATTCTAAATTCATCATAGGGCATAAGCTACAAGCTGTAATTCTCTATATGCACTGGCTAGTCGCCTTGCGTCTCTTTGATAAATCTTTCTACTTAGAGATCGCACAGAATTGCACAGACAGATAGAAACGGCGGTCGGTGAAAGCATAGTTCGCATCATTACACGGATAGGAGAGCCATGCCGATCGTTTGTGGGCATTGTAGAGGTTGATATTGGTTTATCATAGGCAAGGTGGATATTTTTGAGTTTCCCATGGGTTTAAAGATACTTGATTCAGACTGAACTAAGGGAGAAGACCCAAGCGCGCCCCGGAAGGGAGATTCTTCGAGTTGTACTGCAACACATTCTTGACTGAGCGTAGAAGAATTCAAGTTAGCACATGTTTCATACTGAGCAGATGGAGTCAGATTAAACAACTTACCTTCGCTCCAGCTGAAAGGCTCGACCTTGGACAGGGCAATCTCCCACCAAAGTCGTAAACACCACGTCGCGACCAACCCGTCTCTAATATCTTGGGTTAATGGGACGACGATCTGTAGCTTGTGGATCCCCTCCTCGCTCGTCTCATGCGCCAGAACCGTCTTGTCGCTCCCATCGCGCCATTCTTGCCGTCCGCTGCCCCGCGTCTTGATGTTGAAGAGCATCTCCTTGCCTTCTAGATCCGCCCCTTCTCTCGCTCTCGTCGCCCTCCAGGCGCGGTAACCCGATCCACCTAAGCGTCGGTGTGTCCTGATGCCCACATGTCCAACATTTCCGCGAGAGACCGAGTTCAAGTGGTATGGGAAGGGGGGCTCAGTAACTGTAGGGTCTCGCTTTAGGTCGAAGATATGCTTCTTTCGTGATGCTACCTGAGGACCGGATGCCCCAGGAGAGTCCCGTACACTGTTCTCATAGCGGTAGAACGAAACTGATGTATTGGACTCCCGCAGGTGTCCGATGGGGTAAGTGAGTTCGTATAATGGCGGTGATGACGCTGAGGCGGTGTTGAAAATGGTTGTTCCGGCGAGGAGGAGGGTCCCGGCGGGGATGAGGCCATCACTTGAAGTCGGGACTCCTTCAGAGTAGGAAGGAGGAACGTCGGCTACAGGATCACGCCCTGAGTATACAGGAGTCGCTTTCTCGCTTTTGTCGCCTAACATATTATCGCAATGTAGTCTCGTAGGCAGATGACTTCAGTGCAGGAAAATTGCTTTAGAGGCAAGGTCGTCCCGATACTAGAGGCTTATGTGTCGCTGAAAAGTCGAGTAGTTGTTGATTATGCTGTTGTTCTTACTGTTGGAACAATTGACAGGTTTTAAAACTTGAGGCTAGGAGATAATGTCCGACGATGCAAGATGGGGATCCTCAACAGCGATGGGTCCTTCGTGGTCGGGATATTATAAGCTTGAAATATGTGGTTCGGAACGGTTGGGATTCCCGTCTTGGCTCTATGAGCTGTACCAACGCCAGAGTTCCCGTGGTATGATCTTCGCGAGTTCACTGTTTGACAACGGATACGAGCGGCGCACTTCCCATAATTTGGTACACTGCAAGTTGCGCCACACTGTATGACGTATGAGAGGCCGAAGTCGTGAACTGTTCACAGGGGCGGTGTAAATTCTAGTGGGGTTTTGTCAAGACTGCGCCCTGGCCTCTGGGCGCCTACCGTCTTGGCAGTGATGATGATGACTGCAGCCTGCAAGGGACTAGCCGGGTTGGGGAAAAGATGGGTAAGATTTTGAGAAGGAATTGATCTTTTGTCAACTGCTCCAGTTTTGCAACGGGGCTTTTTAAGAGGTTACAATAGAGACCCTTAAAAGGTCAGATGGTTTAGCCAGCTGTCAAAATGGTTTCAACCATCGTGGGCCCCCATGCGACACTTCAGAATGCGACATCGCGGCGGCCGCTCACCACCTGTCCGGGGATCAATTTTGGACAAAGCGAAAGTCCATTTGAATGGGTATTTATAAATACAAGGCTTCACTGATAGCCTAACAGTTGAGGCTCCACCCCTGTCTGTTGCCCTTCACGATCTGTGATCAATAGTTCTCGGCCTTCAAAACAGCCTCGAGGCGCGGGATATCAAACTGTTTCGATGTTAGCTAAGCGGCCCAGGGGTAAATATCGGAGTATCGATGGCCCGCAGCGACTTACCTCGATACCGGCTTTGGTGTCCCAAATCGTTACCTCTTTGGAAAAGAGCATGTACGATAGATTCTCATCCAGGTTGAGTGCCGCGCTATCCAGTTTTGTTTGCGATGCCCGAAGCTGCGTGATGGCTGACCCACTGTCATTGAGCCACAATTTGATGACAGTATTGATGATCGGCATGTCCGCTCCACCAAAGTAAGGCCTGACATCGGCGCCTGGAATAGGGACGTGGATACTGGCGTTGTAAATCGTTCCGGCGGGTAAAGGTTTGATCAGGGCATCCGCCAGGTTCCTTGCAAACGTCTCGTTCGATGTAGCGTTCTGCGTAGCTATGGCCCAGAAGAAGGCAACCGGAGGCTCGTTGCCGGGTTTCGCCGGAGTTTTCGGGGCACCCGCAGTGATATTGGTCAGGAAAGTCTCCGTCGCGATCATCGACATGGCAACTTGGAAGTCGTTGAAGTTGGCTCCATCAGGACCGATCACCGTCTCGGTGTAATTCGTGGAGGGTGGGCCCAAGAAGGACGTCGGGGAGCTACTGTATAGCTCGGCGATGTCGTCGCGGCCGACGTAGACTTGGTTCGCTACGCTGTTGTTTGCACCGAAGACTCCGTCAAAGACATGGCTTTGGATGTAGGCTGCGGGAAAGGAATCGTCTCGAGGTGCGTTCCATGACTTCTGCCCGTGAACTAGTGTATGGTAGTACAAATACTCTTTGTGCGTGAGACCAGAGCGGCGACGGACTACAGCGAGTTGCTTCGGGAGAGACTGCGCCTGAGCGGAGATGATCTGACTCGCAACTAGGCCAAGCAGGAGGCCGATGGATATTTGAAACATCTTAGCAACTCCGAAGAACGAGATTAAAGGCTGATTTGATGTGATGTCGATACAAGAAGAAAGGAGAGCACTGGCGACTACGCATCTCAAGTACTTGCTTTGAGGTCGAGCTTAAGTCACTTAAGTCGCTGAACCCCTCAGCCGATCGTTCATCCTTCCCGGTGGGGCCGGGCTGCCGAGGCCATGGGAACACCACCTGCCCTAAATGAAAGTAATTATTTGTATAATACGATTGTTTTGACCCATACAGAATAGCTCGGTTCCTGGGTTTCTAATAGAAGCTTCGCTACCGAATTGATCAGTAACCTCATGAATACCGCTTAGAAGCGAGACTCCGGCAGCATTACTCGGGTTCCGGAAAGTGGGTGGAATGACACTGCATCGCGACTAAACTTAATTAACTCCTGCACGTATTTGATCTAGGGTATCATTGAGCATCATCCCGTCCGCCAGTAAGAGCGAAGCTTTCGGGAACGTATGTTCTGCAGTATAAATACGCTTAATTATTCGGATTGGCACCCCTGTTGAGACGAGAGCCAGGGGAGCTCTAACCTCTTGGCTTGCTAAGCCGCTCCTTACGAACTTGTTCACCGCTTTGTCAGCGGAAGCCGCTTCTTATAGCTGGGCATCTTCCCAACTGCGTCTTTCCTAAAACCGTCACGGGTATGCTGGAATTTTACAGCTCATGTCGTAATCCCTCTTCCTGCGACTTGGTGATGGCACATGATCCGAGCCACATGAGCCACATGATGAAGTCGGACGTTCTTTGAATGCGCATACTTTCTTCACGTGTTGAGGCCTGCGGGATTGCTATACGGATTGCGTTGGCGGCCGAAATTAGAAGCTCGAGATCGAGCTGGCCGTCCGCATCTTCTGGGTGTATGATCATATTGAGAAACAGAGCAATAGCTGCATTGGTGGCGTAAAACATCAGAAGCCTAGGAACTTCGTTAGTTGCTAGACATCCACCCACACAAGAATATTAACTGCGTGCATGGGTTCAACGCTGTTTGAGGAAGCCGGAGGAAATACGATGACTGACCAGAAGCCTTCATTAGAGAAGGTATTCATACACACTCGCAGACATCGAAGCGTCGATCTGCCGGCTTCCATTGATAAGTCATAGCTCGAGTGAATGACCCGGTGAAGATCTTGCCCCCCGTCGCCGATTATCGTATGTGCATCATATCGTCTGACTGTAGTATGAACGTAGATCATCAGGTACCAATACTCTAGAAGAAGGTGAAAATATCGTCGTGCATGAGGCGGTCTTGTTTCAGGCGTGATTAGAAGAGTATTTGACGAGACTGAGAGAGCTGGCCGGAAGTCCACCGGGACCGACAGACGCCAGCGTTCAATCTCGTCATCTAATTGTCGGATTGAAATCAAGAGTCGATTGTCTTTGTCCCTCAGGGCTTGTACCGAGTAAAGTAGCCGATATACTTTCTCTTTAAGATACCCCAATTGGGCGTCTCCCGAGAAGTGTGGTGTGAGGTCCTCATCACTTGATGCATCTGGGTGGTGGAGATACTCATTAAGACCACGCAGATAGGTGTAAGAGCTCAGGTAATTTTCTGGGACGGTGAGATCACAGTAGATGTCAGTAAGAAGTGGAAGTTGTCCTGTCCGTAGGGACAAGTCTTTATCCGACATGTAGCAAACCCAGAAGAGGTTTCTAATGTGGCGTTTCCTCCTTTCGCACAGCGAGATCTCTACTGTAAGGGCCTTCGAGGGCTGATAAAGATGCCCACCGAGTGCACCGACAGTACGGCAAGCTCCTGGTAGTAGCGAATCGGCTTCTTGCCAATAACCGCATAAGAGACGTTGCACATGCTTGACTCTAGATTTAGTTTGCCGATCATTGCATGAACTACTGCAAGCCAATGTCTAGGATCGACTCACCAGTAACAGGGTTGTTTGCAACGTTGTGAGGCTTACATATCCGACAAGTTGACTGAGAAGATAGCTGGCTCTGGCTGCGCTCTCATTGCCGTCTAGCCCTGGAGAACCAGACTGAGCGTCTGGCAGTAATGTAATGAGGCTGACGACACCGAAGACGCAGGCCTGGGCAGCCAGACAAATCGGTGAAGGTGAAATATTGTCGGGATCTTCATAAGCCTCGTTGACTGTCTCTTCGAAGAGAACTTTGTCAATGAGTGGGTATCTTAAGCGGAAAGATGACATGAAGTACGAAGACAAAAGCGCTCTTAAAGAAGCCTGATCTGGAAGTTGGCAATGATCTCGCGAAAGTTGCGCATGTCTCCTCGCAAAAGGTGATGGCTTTGGTGTGAATATCTGAAGTTTACTCCAATCGATGGTTTGACCAGTCTTGGAGGAAATCCATCTGCGCCCGTCTTCGGAGAATGCGTGGATGCCTCTGAAGAACCAGTTGGGGCCGACATAGCTGCCGGGCCGGGAGCCATCTGCTGGTGGTGTTGTGTGAGTGTCATCAACACTGGCGGGGGTTTGAGAGAAGACCAGTGGAGAGATTGATTGCTCGGAAAAAGCAATAGAGCTCTGAATAGCTGCTGGAATTGGACTTTGGACAGATACTGAGTTTGAAGTCTCCTCGGATACGGATATCGCTGAAGTTGGTTGGCCTCGACCAGGGGTGTCTGGTTGAGTTGGTTGCTGCGAATTTGCCTTGGCTAGCGCATCTTCGAGCTCCTGTATGCGATCGTTGAGACCTTGGACGTCGCCCAACGTTACCCTAAAGGAAACAACCGTTACTGATCAGCAACGGCGCATTATAGTAACATGCATCCTTTGGAAAGTGGTTGAGAATTACTGACTTGGCTTTCTTCTTCCTTCGTGGCGCATCACGGTGAAAGGTGCATTCGGAATCATGATGGCTGCACCAGTCGCACGGAGGCCCCTCTGCAGGGATAAGACATTGGATCTGGGATAACAAAGCACATGGGTCAGCGACTGAGTATGTTCTACCATTAGGATACGAGTGACTTCAGCGGCCTCACCTTTCTACGATAGCAGATATCGCATGCTCGCTTTGGTGGCATTTTGGCATTGATCAGCACTCCCTGGGAGCCGGTACTTCTGGCAAAGCTGCCGGGGCTTGTTGGTGCAAGACAGCATCGAATTGGACACACGGAGCAAACTCAGCTCCGTCGGCGGCCATGCCCCAGGTTTTGAAAGATCTCGTATCATGACTAAGCGGGGATTATACAAAGCTTGGCTCCGATGACAAAGGGTTTGATTCCATCTGACAGACAGAGGTCGGGCACTAGACCAAAATGGGACGGACATGATTCAAGAGACGGGATGATGGCCATGTTCTCCCCTTCCAAGCTCTGGGAACACATCCATCTTCCAGAAGCAATTGGTTTAAGAGGCATCAGCATATACTGACGGATCGCTTAGAGATGGAGACTGTGTTGAAAACAACAGTCCAGAGTTGAGAGATGACTTGCTAGAGCAGAATCTGGTTTCATGGAGGTGTGTGCCATACTACGTAAAGTAGCAATTCGAGGCACGGACGCGGAGCCTGATTTACCTCCGTTGCCTCGACCCACGCACTCACAGACTCATCAACCAGGGCAAAGCTCCCTGTTCGGAACCTCAACGTTTCCGTACCCAAATGTTTGCAACGCAGAGCTTCAGGAATGTTTTCACCTGCCCCCGTCTTCTCATAGCTATTAGATAATAACTCCTGCTCACCGTTCATTTGAAGTCACGCCACGCCAAGGTTGATCTGTCTATCCGTACATTATCTGATGCGGTCCTGCCCGGGCCTATAGCTATCACGCTTTGTCCGGTTCCTACGCAGTCAACTATTTAGTTCTCCCATCCTTATCTGATCTCGAATCTGAGGCTTTGGGCAATTCTCCTATGAACGATGACGCACACTAAGTCTCTCCCCGATGAAGAGGCCATCCGGCCCGACGAGCAGACGCCGCTTCTCGGCAATGGAGCAGGCCAAGGAGATGGCTCGGTCTCTGAAACCCACCGGGTGGATCCCCGAATCGCACGCCGGCTCTACCTATCGCACTTCCTCTCGACTTGGAATTCTCGGATGTTCGAGTTCGGCGCCGTGCTGTACCTGGCGACCATATTTCCGGGTACACTGCTGCCCATGTCGCTTTATGCGCTTGCCAGGGGATTATCGGCTCTCGTCTTCGCGCCTACAGTTGGACAGTACATTGATAACAATGACCGGTTGAAAGTTGTCCGCGCATCCATCGGTGAGTCTAGGCGCATGTAGATCGACGACTAATCAGACTGTTGAATGTTGACATAATTTTGCCCAGTCTTCCAACGACTCGCAGTGTCAGCATCATGTGTCTTATTTTACGTCCTCTTCATTAGGCTGCCGTTGGGCGACTATGGACGTCCGGCTCTGCTTGCGCTCCTCTCATCCATTGCCTGTGCCGAAAAGCTGTACTCCATCGTGAATATGGTTTCAGTCGAGAAGGACTGGGTGAGTTTGAGCTGGTTTCACCAAACAACTCCATGTTTCTAATGGGTGGCTAGGTTATCGTCATCGCCAAAGGCGACATCGAAGCCCTAGCAGTTCTCAATGCGCAGATGCGCCGCATCGATCTTCTCTGCAAACTACTTGGGCCACTGTTCATCGCTCTTATTGACGGATTCTCCACAAAGGCAGCGATCATCGTCAACTTCTCCATGAACACCGCTTCTGTTGCTGTCGAGTACTATGCCATTGCCAACATCTATAACGAGGACCCTGATTTGCAGGAGCCTAAGTCTATGCCACCGTCTACCCCTGAAACAACGGCAGTGTCGGTGAATCCTGGCAAAAAGGTCCTGAGTCATATCAAGAGGTCCGCGTCCGACTTCAAATTCTACTTGGGCCATCGCGCATTCTTGCCATCGTTTGCCTGCTCTCTACTATACCTCACAGTGCTGAGCTTTGGAGGCCAGATGGTCACGTACCTGGTCGCATCGGGTTTCAACACAACATACATCGGCATTGCAAGAACAATCAGTGTGGTTTTCGAGGTGTTGGCGACTTGGGTTGCGCCTTGGCTTGTGGGTCGAATTGGACAAGTTCGCGCTGGCCTTTGGATGAGCAATTGCCAGGTTCTTCCTCTGATAGGCGGCTTGGCGGCTTTCTGGGTCTTCATGCCGAACCCCCTTATATCGGCAACCAGCCTCGTGATTGGAGTCATCATCAGCCGTCTTGGTCTGCGCGGCTTTGACCTATGTACTCAAATCATTGTCCAAGAGGTAAGAAGCTCCCAGCCCATGGAAAGTCTTTGGTGTGAAAATGTCTAACATGAGAATTCAGGAAGTCGAAGCCGAGAGCCGTGGCAGATTCTCTACAGTCGAGGCAGCCTGGCAAAATGCATTTGAGCTACTTTCATATATGGCGACCATAATTTTCTTCCGGCCTTCGCAGTTCAATTGGCCCGCACTGGTTTCTGTTGCGGCCGTGACTTCTGCAAGTCTGGCGTACACGCTGTTCGTATGGAAGAGGAGGGGGCATCTGATTCATTTTGAGAAGTTTGGACTGTAGCCTTAACCTCATCTACCTGCGCTAAACATATTACTGCATGATAAGGGGAATTGTAAAAGATATAGAAAACATAGGGGCTTATCTACGACGGAGTTATATTTCTTCTAGAAATTAAAACTTTTCAATGTTCAGAGTTTTGAGATTGATGTGCTTTGCTGGCTACTTCTTAACAATGATACCGCAGCAGAACCATACAGCTCCCTTGGGTTTCTCGGACGATGGTTTCATAGTCTCCTTCTCCGCCTAAATGCCCTAGACTGGGCAAAGCACGGGCCCTGCAAGAGATTGAGTGCAGGGCTCTCCGACCTTGCCAACACAACTTCCGGAGGTGCAGTCCTTGATTATTCCATTCTGAGAGCAGACACCAAATGCCGCGCAGACACCAGCCTATGCCATGTTAGAGGGCAGACTCACGGCTCGGCACTTGTAAAATCCTTGATGGAAATCACGTACAGAAATGGGCATGGCGAAGGCCAAGGCAGCAGCAGCAAAGGCAATGACACGCATGTTAGGCGGCTATCGGAACTGACTTCAAGTTGAGCTTTTGATTGAAAGCGAAGGTGAAAATGAGAGATTGGGGCGTTTCCGAAGCGAGAGACAAGGTGAGAAGAGTTGATGAGACTACGGCGAGGAGATGTTCATCAACTCAGAGGGACATAACGTTGCCTTAAATACTATTTCAACTGGCTGCAGGCCGTTAGAATGACTTGCATTATTCCTACAAATATTACAACTCGGCCGAAAGTTGCTCTTTTCGTAAAGCTCATACCGAGAAACAACGGCAATGAGTCAAACTGTAGGACCCGAGTCGCTTGACTAGTCATGAAATTAATGTCTTTAGGTTCTCGCCAAGATCGTACAAAATCATGATATGTGGGTTTCATTCCAAGTTGAGTAGAATCATAAGCTGCTTGACTCTACTGGCTCTTGGACACGCGCGTAAAGCCGGACCTGGAATAGGATAATGCCGTCTTCTACGATCGTTCCAAGCGAGCCCATCAGCCACGGGAGGCTGGTAAGCAAATACTCTCTGTCTTGCTTGTACGCAATGACACTCATTCCATATGTCAGGTTTCCCGTAATGGACAGCAGCAGGAATAGCGGCGCAAGACCTGTAAAGTTTAAGGTCATATGAAATCACAAGCAGTAGGGGGGTTAAACTTACCTTCACATGACTTTCCCCTGTAGTTCTTAATGATTTGAGGGATCCGGGCACTGCATGCTTAGGTCAGTCGGTGAACCATTTTGCAAGTTCATCACCACATACCACAGATAGCAGATCGCGCCGATGACTCCTAATGCTGAGCCAACCGATTCGGAAATGCCTGGCAACTCCGTAACGCTCACGGCTCCAGGAGGACTCTCGCCGCCAAGCAAACCAAACTGGCGAAGCACGAACCATCCCGAGATCCCCAGGATAGCGACCATGATAAGGCATGCGGCGTTAAACCGCCAGTCGTGCAGAGTGCGTACAGTGCTCATGTCGGTCTCCTCATCCTTGTCCACAACTTGATTCGAGCTGGGAGAGGCAATTTGGTAGTGGCTCATTGAGTTCACGTCTTCAGAAGAGTCTGCGGGTTCGAGAAGAGGTCGTCGCTCGGGAGATTGCGATCTCGGCGTCCCGGGCTGTACGAGGTTTTGAATCCGACGTTTTGAGTTGTAGTACAGGCACTGGCAAATGAGTGTAGAGTCCGAAAAGCAGAGATATGTTGTCACGGCTATGCTTGCGGGCGCGATGCCGTTCGCCAAACCACCTGTATCGTGCCAGGTGAGTACATGTGGTCTGCACATGCATCTGAAAGACTGCTCGGAAGAAAATATCCCGAGATCAGGTTGGCTGGGCTTATGCGTGTGGTCTTACCTAGTAAATTGGTAACATCCCCCAAAAGCCAGATGAACAGAAATGCCATAGATAAGCTGTCTGCGCTCTTCAACTTGTAGTTTGCGGCAAGTTGTGGAATCTAAAAACTGTTAGTATATTTTCCCAGAACTGCTGTGAACAGCGAGATATACCAAGAGGCAGAGAAAGGCAGCCATGCTAATGCTGCCGAGTATCTCGGATGCGTCGTCCCGCGAGATAGGCCTCTGCGATAGTGACGCAGGCCGTTCCAAATTGACCGCGGCCATGGTGAAGAACGAGAGGCGCTAAGTCAAGTTGTCAGACCAAAGAATACATTGGTATACATCGAAGCAAGTAGCAAACCCACCAAGAAAATATCAACCCCAAGAGAGACAAGTTTGCAGAGTGTCGCGAGCAGCAGCAGGGCGCATAGTTATCCATGACGATAACAAAACTGTTCCGTTATCTTCCGCTGAGTCATCTCGTGTGACTGTGTTCAGACGGCGGCGCTTTGAGCGGTCATCGGCATGCGGGTAACTCGGTTAGGCTTTCTGCGCTTTTAGTGGGCGCGTAGTTGGTCACAGGGTCCAAATAGCGGTGTCTCATGCGCTTATCCTCTGCGCCCGACAACTATTGAAGGTCTTTATTGATGGGGCCATGTCGGATTTTGCTTCTCGAAACAAGCGAAAATAGGCAGTTGGCTTTCCAACCTACCTAGTAAACGAACGTGTCTTTGGGCTGCTTCTCAGCTTGCTAAGTAAATTGCGTATTTGAGAACTTAGTTGCCAAATTTGTAGAAGACTGAGAGGTAGCATATGAGTCGCTGAGTGAGGTGTCACATGCATGGTGTATACAAAGGATCCGCCACAGGGGGTGGGATAGACGACTAGGAGCTCAAAGTGGAGAGACCAAGCGTACCAGACTCTTGGTAACGACCTAGTTCCAAGGATAAGTCGTCCCCCGAGCTCTTCTAGCTTGAACCTCCGCTTCAGATTGATCGTATAATTCATAGTATTGGGACAGAAGTTCTGTCAATTTCCCCGTGGTCTCGGATACTGCAAGATCCATAGTTCTAGCGCGACCACTTTCAGCGTAGTTATCTCCCTTATCCTGCAGGCTGGTGGCGAGCTGTAACACCTTCTCGGGCGAGTCTTTCCAATAAGACTATCGTGATTGTGGGTCAGTTTAAGCTTCCATTATCAACATAATACAACAATGTCTGACTCTGGGAACTTCAGAAACTCACATCTGCTTGCAACGCAATGAATGGTGCTGCCCTGACCAGCTCCCAATCTTTCCTTGGTCTGTAAGATGTTGTGGAAATGCCATGGGCCTGGCAGAGCAAATCTCTAGCCCTAGCTTCTTCTTTTTCAGACCCAAGAGGGGCGTTAAGAAATTCTTCATATATGTTGCTGAATTTCCTGTCGTTGGCTAGATGAATTGCCTCACCTAGAGCTCTCTGGGTGTCTGCCAATGGCACCTGCTCCCAAGCAAACTCAGAGATCGCCACATCAAATCTCTTTACGGTAACTCCAGCTTCGGCGCCTGCCTTGCGTCGCAAGATGTCCTTGATGACCATATGTCCTGTCAGCTGCATAGAGCACTACGTGTATGTTAGGGATGGAGATAGACTTGACCAACTTTGAGCTCACGATGCTGATCATCGAAAACGTCTCTCTGTTCCTTACTGAAGTCATGCACAGCCATTTCGGCAAATTTCTGCTAATGCAAAAGCTGTCGAGGGCTGAATTGCCTGTAGATCAACAAGGTCTAATTGATGTATTGAAACCCAAAAGTATTTTATTCAAGAATGAGAAATGCCACAAACGCCACAAGCGGGGAAGTGAGACCTTATGAGCTCAAGTGTTATTGTTTGAAGCTAGTTCTCGACTGAGCCATCGCTCAAGGCACTATGACGTACTATGCACTGACATGATCGTATTTTGCGGCATGGATGTTCCGCGAAAGGTAGGCACAAAGCATCGAATGACTGCTTTTGTGCTGTTTCTCGGAGACCGCCCTCCCCACGCACATCAGGGACACAGGCTGGCGTCAAGCTGAGTACGGTTGCCGCAACGAGCACTCGATGGAGTATTGCAAATTCATGACAGTCGGCGATCCAGATATAGAAACATTTGGTAGGATTTGGGTATCGAGACTCAATTACTGCGTAAAGCTAAACATTGCCTGAGAGACTAGGATAACAAGGTGACATCTCCAACTACGGGTCTGTGGTCGCTGATGAGCATGCCATTGACCAGGTTGTTCTGGATCTCGTATCGCTGGACCGAGTACTTCTTCGCGTCTTTAGGCCCAAGCCAGACAAAGTCGATGCGGCTTCCCTGCTTGGTCGTATCGAAGGTTGTGTACGTCAACTGATTGGGGCCGATGCGCTGTTCAGGCGTAGCCATGTTATACAACTCCTCCATGAAACCGGTTCCTGTCAACGCTTTATACCCATCACCGTTGGGGTCAGAGTTGAAGTCGCCGGTAAGCGAAACACCCAAGGGACCGTATGTTGTCTGCACAGCTTGAATCTTGGACACAGCGACCTTGATTCCCTCGCTTCGAGCCTGGGAGCTGACATTATCCAAGTGCGTATTGGCGTGGATGAACTTCTTTCCGCTAGCAGTATGCTCGAAGACAGCAATGGTGACGATGCGCTTACTGCCGGCCCCCCAGCCAGACGAGACAGTGTCGGGTGTCGGCGAGAGCCACTTTGTCTCTTCGTGGAGCAGCTTGAGCGCGTCGGTGCGATAGAAGATGGGGTTGTACTCGCCGCTCTTCTTGCCGTCGTCGCGGGCGACGCCGACATGGGCCCAGCCGGAGCCTAGTCCGTCCTGGATGTCGTTGAGCTGGTTATCGAGTACCTCTTGTAGGCCGATGACGGTGACGGCGCCCGTCGGTGCATTGGTGCCTATACTCTTGATTGCGTCGATGACATGGGGCTGGCGGCAGCGGTCCTTGGAGATTCCGCAGAGGAGATCCCACCAGGGCTTTTCGCCGGATTCGCGTGAACCGGCGTCGTATCGAATGTTGAAAGAGGCAACACGAATGGGGAGACCCTGAGCCAGAGCTAATCTCGCCAGGAAAATGGGTGCGAGAATGGTCTTGATCTGCATCTTGAAGCAAGAAACGAATGACTGGGGTAAGAGCAACAAGACTCAGTGCTGATCACAAATCTCGAACCACAACACCTACTACTGCCTCTTATATACTTCAATGATGTTTCCCTGTCCATCGCGAGAAAGACGACCGAAGCTGCGAAGCACAGCCCAATAAGGCAGTTGAATACAGGATTGACAGGGGTCCCCTCCAAGACGTTAACGTCCCGCGGGGTGCAGTGCCCCTCGCGAACGCCAAATCAACACGTGGGTAGCATCCACGCTGAATTTGATCTTGAGACGCGGATAATTATGCGAATAAGGATCAATAGCCGCTGCTTGCCCAGAGGCGCGATGTCATATTGGGCGGGATCTGCCAGATACATGCCCCTCCCTTGCAAAGAGAGGGGTCGCAAGTAACCTTAATGGCAAGCCTATTAAGAGCCAAGCCACACGGCCTCCCACGCCAGTCTGGTATTGACAGTGGCCGTCTCAGAGTCTTCTTTTTAAAGAGCGCCGAAAGTGGAAATAGACGCCTACAAGAAAAGACCGGACGAATTACCGCGCTAGCAATACAGGACTCATTACATAAACCTCGACTAAGTAGAACATTCCCTAGTTGTACTCCGTGGCCGGTTTTGCCTACAGTGGTGGCCTTCCTCTCATCTGTCCACTCGGTATTACCGCCCGTACCGTATATGCAAGGTATTGTTCTCCTGAATGAACCAAAATTCAACAAAACTCAAAGTATCAGGCCGGCCTTATGCTCCGAGGAAAGTGGTGAATAACGGAAAATCTCATCTGAATAAACCGCGGGCTTGATGTTTTTGCAGCCTCCCGAAGTTCTTGCCCCCAATACATCCTGTGGACCTCTTCCTACGGTGTGCGTATGACGAAGAGCCGGCGGAAGCCTCAATGACAAGTGAACTGATGGATCTCAACTTGAACATACCAGTCTGTCTCCAGGGGCTTGTCAACTAGGTACCGGAAATTCATAAATGACTTCATCTGTTCGTTTGCCAATTGCTACTTGATAGTCTCCTGTAGTGCGCGCAAGCTGTTATTCTCAGCATTGCCAGCCCTACGACTGACCTTTGTGTGGGTTTCTATTTCATTGAGAGCCTGAATGTTCTCACATTCCTGTGTGTTCTCGAGCTACTCGGTGGTGTACGAGATTGTCAGACGGCCCTCCAATATCTACAGCAGTTGGTGAAGGGTCGCTTGTGAACCTGACCCTTCTCCGTCAAACCCTCCTTTCAAGCTTTCGAAGCGCGGTGTGATGGATTATGGCATGTCCAGATCCTAAGTAGACATCTTGTATTCCACCCATCCCCGGAGCTGCTTGCAGCTGACCACAGACTTCTGTACATCCCGTGTGCAGTCAGGTAGTCGCTTGCTTTAGGGCCGCAAGACTTGAATCACGACTTGGAGATAGCGCCCTAGCTCTACTTCCTTGGTTGAAGATCGAAACTATATTCTTTGGAAGAGTCCGAAAGCTTCTATCTTGCTAGTATCTGCCCATTCTCTACCAGAATCTGACGCAGCAACTCACCCCTATTCTCTTCAAAGTCAGACTGTCCATCTTTCATACACAAGTATGGCTTCATGACCATTAGCACTTCTCGAATCCACTGCTCGGCCCTGCTCTCATCAATCCTGCCCGCAGCAACCAAGCCGACGCTCAACCTCTTCCACCTGCTGTCCCTTGTCGACATCAAAAGCAGAGCACATCACTCCAAGAAGAATGTGCGATCGCACTCCAAAGTCCAAGTCTTTCATGTCGATTCCTTCTGTCTCCTTCATCATAACAGCCGCCAGAAACGCAACCTCCTCTTCGCTCCCTACCTCCGGCTCCCACCCTCTGCTGCGCCCCTGTTCACCCACCCCGCCGCCCGGCCACCCACACCAGCTGATCTTGCTCTCACGCGTCCCGTTCAAGTCTTGCTCAAGATACGGCATGTGGACAGTTTCTCATCGCTTACGCGAGTAGTGTCTTTCCCAAGCCTACATGTCAAAACGTCCCTGCGTGACGGAGATACCGAATTCGTTGTGGTTCCATGTCTCCTTCAATTGCTTTCCGGGGCATCCTATGTTCATGTAGTTGAGCCAGAAGCGAGCTTGAGTCTCCGAGTACGGCTGGACGCTTACATAGTCCTCTCGCAAGCGTGCGATGGTCTGCTCGAGAGTAGCTAGGGCTATCTGAGTGATGGTCTCGACGGGAAGGGATGGCTGACATCGATGGGTGCGCACAACGTTATGTGCCCACCGCGGAAGCTTGGTCAGGTGGCCATTTCCCTTGTGCCGTGGCTGCGCAAGAGGGTCACTTGAATCTGGTAGAACCTGCAAGTCGGGAAGCCGGTAGAAGCGAGCTGATATTAGCTGCGCGAGGAGAGCAAGTGAGTAGTACTTTCGCCAGACATTCCCATCGAGCAGCCCGTGGTGCTCTGCATAGAATCCGTCAAAGTCATCTGCCGTCGCGAACTCGCCCTCGCCCTTGTCTGAGGAGCGGTACATGGCGGCTGCTAGCGGAGCGAGATAATATATGTCTAGGGTTCTTTTCATCCTTAGCTCATCTTCTCAACCACATACTTTCTCGTAGTTAATGACCTTACCGGTTGAAGCTCAAGTCTCCGTGGCCAAATGACCAACCTCGGATGTGAAGTTGCTCTACAACATCGAACACGCCTCTGCCATCCCGTAATGCTTCATCCAGGTAAATGAATGCTATTCGCCAGGTTTAGAAGTGGCAGCCTGTGGTCAGGATAAGCATTTTGGTGATCCCATTTGGTAAGGAGGTGGTTTCTAATGCGATCTTGATCGGTACCTAGTGTCAGGCTCAAATGGTAAGGCCGTTGAGAAGCGGAATGAAATTGAAGGAGGCGACTTTCTGTTCTCGCGATTAATAAACAACACCAGCCGACATAGACGTCTCAAAAAACATTACTCCGGTGTCTGCGACATATCAGCTTATGAGGCACCTTGATACGGGGAAAGTGCGGCTCCCGGAACTTTGAAAGTTTGATGTGTTTTAGTGACTCGCACTGTTTAGGTAGGCTGCTTGGTAAATGAGGTTGATTCGGCCTGGAATAGATGGCCCAGGTGAATCTAGTCACCTGAAGTTTCATTGGCAAAGCCTCGCTTCATGTTTACAGAAGTCAAGCGATGTCTGCGGCTCGGACGCAATGAAGGTTGGCATCATAATGCCTTGTAAGCCTTTGTGCCGTTATGCTATTGTGTTTTGAACATAGTGAAAAAGAACTGTGATCTGCAATTAGCCGCTTTTTGGCTATGATCAATTCACCTCACCTCGCTGTCCTGGCACCCCGGTACTGGGCTCCGTGACATTACCTTATTAGGCATCTCGGAGGATGCGCTAGTCGGGTTAGTCTCTGGATGGAACAAGTACCAACGCTTTTGGGCTTCACACTGTTGCATTGTCGCGGCTGCTTGTGTCGGGTAAATTTGCAATCGCGAGTTTGCAAGACCTTCGGAACTGGGCCGGCAGTGGCGCTCGTCGATGGTCAGGAGACTTAAAACAGTCAAGAACCGAAGCCCACCACAATGTGAACGCCAAGGACCGAGTTCTCCCAACCAAAACTTGAAACTTAGCACAATGGGAAACACATCGGGTCTCCTCGTCTGTCTCACAATTCTCCGAGGAGCTCTTGGGGCGACCCTGATTGCCTCGCACTATAGCGGGCAACTCTACACACTGAACTTATCGTCAACAAACCAACTCACTATTGCGAGTACAGTCAGCTCTGGGAACCGCATGCCAGCATGGCTTGACTTTGACTCCGCGTCGAACATTGTCTATATCCCGGATGAAGTACAATGGGGCCAGCCACTTCTGAAAAGCTTCTCTGTCGCAGGCGATGGAAGTTTAATATCGAAGGCGCAAGTTCAGACAGCCGGAGGCGAGCTTCATAGTACGCTCTATGGATCTGGCAATGGCTACATCGCAACAGCACAGTAGTATGATTACTAGATCATTTCTCATGAGACATACCCTGGACTAACTATGTTGTAGCGATGCATCGACAATATCTACCTATGGACTCCCGTTGGGCGGTACAGGTCAACCCCTACAGAAACTGACATTCAACATGTCTCAACCAGGGCCAGTGCCATCTCGACAGGATAGACCTCACCCTCACTCTGTCTTCACAGATCCCAGCGAAAAATATCTTCTTTCTGCGGACTTGGGAGCCGATTTTATCCGTGTCTTCAGCATCGGATCGTCAGGCATTCTGACTCAATGTCCCTCTTTCTCGACTGGACCCGGAGACGGACCTCGCCATGGAGCGTTTAGAACACAAGGCAATACGACATTCCTGTTCACCGTCAATGAGTTATCCAACTCTGTGACGTCTTGGTCGGTTACTTACCCGGCAACCGGTTGCCTTGTTCTTGCGAAGAAGCAGACCCTGTCGACATTTCCTCCCGGAAAGGCTGCGCCAGTTGGTTCGAAGGCAGCCGAAGTTCACATCAGAGATAACTTTGTGTACACCTCGAACAGGAATGATCAATCTTTCGGAACACAACAAGATTCCATCACGGCCTACGCAATCGACCCTTCGACAGGCCTGATCACATATCTTGAGACAACAAGTGCTTATTCATTCTTCCCTCGAACCTTCGCAATCAACAATGCCGGAACTATGGTGGCTATCGGTGGACAGACAAGTGCCAACGTTGTGGTTGTGGAAAGAAACGCCACTTCGGGTAGACTGGGGAAGCTTCTTGCAACTCTCAAGGTCGGCAATCCAGGGACTGTGAATCAAGAGGATGGACTCAGCGCTGTCATCTGGAACGAGTGAGCCTCGCGTCATGAAGAGAGATCGACGGACACAACGATGTCATTCCGTTCATTACATGTATTATCATGAGATCTAAGAATCTAGTATCCTCATCCAATATCATCATAAGTGGTATCTCCAAGTTCAAGTCGCTTCTTCAAAAACGCTTCAATCATTTCGCTTTACAAAGTCGGTTCGCGTAGTCAACAACACTCCAATCTTCACTGCCCGGTGTAGACCAAGAGAAGAACACGCCGTTGGGGTCCCACTTCTTCTTGATTGACGCTAGCTTAGGGTAGATCGGGCCCCAAAAGGCGTCTTGCCAGTTCTTCATGAAGGCATAGTTCTGTCCACGCACATTAGTACTTGTTGTATTATGTAGAACAGGGGGATGACTAGCTTACCTCATTCACGTATGCAAGGCCATTAGGACCAGCCTGCTTGAACTTTTCGGTGATGGTGTTGACCATCAGATCATTGAGAGCCAGCTTCGTGGCCCAGGTGGCATCCAGAGCCTGCGGCAGGATAGCCATGGTTCGCATGGTCGCGCCTCTCCACTTGGGGTGTGTTGCGCTTTCGGACTTCTTCTCATTACTTCCCGGATCGAAAAAGTGGCTGATAACGATGCCGAACTGGTTCGGGGCCGGTGCTAGCGCAAGTTGAATGGCCTCAGCGATGGCCGGCTGGTTGCTCGCCATGTCGTCGTGGGTAAAGACCCAGCCACCCGTCAGACCGTTCTGGGCCGCGCGCTCGGGTTCGAAGATGTCGTGGAAGAGAGTGTAGTAGTTGGGATACTCTTTGACTCCAAAGTCGTACGGGATCTTTTCGGTATCGAGGTACGTGAGAAGCGGCTGAACGACAGCTGTGAGCTGCTTGGCAGTCTTGTTCATTCCCATGATTGGCTGCACGTGCAGTGCTGGTCCGATAGCTGGCGGGTATAGCTCATAGATGCCGTAGAGTCCGTTGTCAACCATTTGGTTTCCGAGCGCGTTGAGCTTGTTGACAGCCTTGGTGACTTGGTCGAAGTTGGCGCCAGTAGTAGCGTTGACGTTCAAGAAGAGCGCTGCTTCGGGAATGGTGTCGGGGTATGTCTTGACAGTGACGGATAAGACAACCGCGTAGTTTCCCGGGCCGCCTCCCCTGAGAGCATAGTATAGATCAGAGTTCAAGTTGACGTTGGCTGTGACAAAGTCTCCGGCTGCGGTGAGGACTTCAAAGGAGAGCGCCTGGTCCGCGCCGAAGCCATAGTTGCCGCTCAAGGGACCGTGACCACCACCTCCCATGAAACCACCCGCAACTCCCACAGTCTTGAGAATCGTTAGTGAAATAAAGGAAGATGGCTTGTTCCAGGCTTACCTCGCATTCGCCGGTAACTACATTCTGGGGTGGGTTTCTGGCATGAGCTGCGTTCGAGATCTCGTAGCCTTGAACTCCGGCACCGATAGTCATGGCAGGCCCCTTGTAATCTCCGGGGCCTTTGTATGAATCAACGAAGGAGATGTCCTTGAAGTTGTGAGTGTTGATAGCCAAGGATCCAGCACCAGCACTTCTTCCCTCAAAATCGTGGCCCGTGTTGCGGATGACGAGGCGCAAGTTGTTCGACTTTGCAAAGTCCACGCCAGCCTTAACCTGAGCTTTCGTCTTGGCGATGATGACGAACTCAGGGTAGTTGCCGAGAGCGCAAGTCTTTGTGGGATCTGTGGTCAGTTCGCAAGTGTTGTTGCTTCCCCACGTCCACAGCTGCGATGCAGGTTGAGAGATTCTGATAGTTCGCCATTAGTTCTGGGCTTGACCCTCGACAGCTCTGCGTCATAGATGAGACTCACTGCCATCTCTCATCCGTCCACTTTGCAGTGGCCTCGGCGCACTTGGCAGCATCGTAAGTCGCGATGCCACGATACGTGTTGTAGCAGACTGCAGCAGGCGGGATATGCTGAAGGAGAGCTCCTCCCACGGTCTTGTTCAGTTTACTCCAAGCATCGGCCTTGGGCCAGCAAATGTCGGCAGGAGAACATCTGCACTCGTACTTTTTCCCATTCTCTTCGTACGCGACGAGCTTGGGCGTTGAAATCGCACTGACAACCCAAGAAAGGCACGCCAGAAGCAAAACGTTGGCCATCGAAGTCCGGGTCATCTTGCTGGAAGACTTCTGCGGTTCCGTCCGATCGTAGTCGTCGTTGCTGTTGCTGCTGTCGACTAATGGTCGCTGGCCTGCTTCGAAAGCAAGCTGCTCCAAGGTCGTGCTCCTCTTGGACATTTTGTATTCGGATTCGAGCTTGACACTAATTTACTCGGTGTGGTCGCCGAGACGCAAGACACCGGCGCGAAGCTCTCTCCCTCGCTGTGTGAGAGGCGAATATCACCTAGCTGCATGGCCTGCGTTGTACTGCAGCGAAGCTAGTTGTTAGTCTCGTGGGAGGGAGGATCGGTAGTGAGATCTAAGTTGTTTCTCCGAGTGAAAGACAGAGTAAAGAAGGCCCATCCCCGAACCTCAAGTTCTCAAGTTCTCAGTAGCCGAGCAGTCAAACGGGTGGTGGGGAAGGGTAAGGTGTCAGCAGGGGAGGGGGGGGGGGTCTTGGTATTAGCCGCCATCTGATTGCTGTGTCAGCCACATCGGCGGCACGGGAGACTCAAAGGAGGAAGAAAAGCGTCGCGACAAGTGAATCGAAGCGATAACTGAGTGTGGATAGCTAGCACGTATAGTAGCATCGACGGCGTGGTGCGAGTTAAGATCATGCGATTAGTCGGGGTCCAGTTCCATGACTTGGAGCAACGCCAGTGGCTGTGGCAACCTGCCGAGAGACGTTGGGGTAAGAATTAGCGTTCTATGACGGATACCTGCAAGTCTGCCAATGGACATTAATCCGTAGAATGCGAGCTTCTCGTCTCTCCAGGCAGGCGTCAGAGCCAAACTCTCCAGATATGTTTTCACTAAAATATTGCTTAGACAAGGGGTATACGACGAGGGAGAGAAGCGCGGATCGTGAACGCAGGGGTCGAGCTGGACTCAATCAAACTTCAGTCAGTTGCGAAAGTTGTGGGGGTAAGACACGGGCAAATCCCGAATTCCACAAACGTCACCACGGCTTTAGCGATGCTTAGAGAAGCTTCAAGTCTGTATCCGTTCAGTGGGACTTCCGGCAGGCAATTTTCTTAATCTAGTGTATGTAAGTTGCGCGGAAGCTGGGGGTCGCATCATCCGAAGTCCACTCCCAAATTTGGGTCGATAACTGGATGGCACAGGTCCCCATGTCCTGGTACAGTATGCCGAGCCGCTCGGCACAACCTTTTCCATATTAGCGGCGCCAACCAGCGCACGGCACAATGCCGAGTCGGAGGGACCAGGAAGTCGGCAGACCCTTGACAGCGCAGCATTGCAGCATGCTTCGAGAAGCTCTCGAGTCGAGAAGCTTGATCGTTACACTCAATTCCAAACAGCAACTCGCGAAGACAGAAGAATACGATATTGTTGTTATCTGCCCAATTTCGAAATTCCATGTTTTGCGCGTCGAGGATCGACATTACGGGCGTCAATAGAGTGCTGGACGGCCTTTGTTAGTTAGAGCGTTGGAGCGGGCCGAGTCATTTCATTTTACCTGGCGCAAGTGCGACGAGTCCAACGGCTGACGGACAAAGGATAAGGAACGGAACAAAGAATTGCGGGATGGCTTACAGCGGGCACGCGCTTCTCGAGGGATGGTCCGTAGTCTCAGTCGGGATAACAAACTAAATAGTTTAGCTGGCTCTGGCGACCCTGAAGGCTTGCCGTACGGCCTCATGTTCGCATGGTGCGTTAGTTTAACGGCCGAAGAGGACTCAGCGGAGAGACCGAAGCAAGTGACGCCGAAGGCTGAAGTCAAGCAAGCCTTCGGCCGGTACAGTTCAGAATCAAGCTCGAATAAACTTCGCCAAGAGTATTCGGGTTCGGGTCATAATCCTGACTCGGGGTTCCGAATAGACAGCTAGGCTAACATGAGGCAAATGAGAGGTTGGGGCCAATATGGGACCAGGCGCCCTAGAAAAGGCTGTGGCTGACGAAGGGAAGATCCGAATCTTACGTCCGTATACTAGACTATCCGTAGACCTCGATATAGTCATCAGGAAGTTCATAGCTCCGCTGCTCCGCTCGACGCCGCTGCCGCTGACACCACATCGTCGTCGGCGGCGGGGTCAGGCGAGCTATGTTGTGGATGCCTGCTGGAAAGCGTGGGGTAGAGTCGGCGGGCACAGCGACCTTTACATCCGGAAGTCGTATGTGGACGAATAAAGTCACGGTCCGGATACCCGTCCCTTGCTGGCGGAGGGAACTAGGGACCTTCCGACGAGGTTCTTGCATGTCAGACCTTTCCCCGCCAGCATCTGGAGCTGAGATGCGAGGTTGAGGTGGATTAGACTTGCGACCCACGTTCGGGGAGTCCCAGGCTGTCTTGCCCTCTAGGCTTCGGCGCAAGTAGACATCTGCCTACAGTAGCCATAAGAACCGCTACGGGGCGGCACCAAGGCCGACACAGTTCAAGTATTGGGCAAAGGAGCGCCGGTTGTCTTCGAGGATGCCGAACTCATCATGCCGACGGCCTAGATCATGATCGCATGGGTACGTTAGGTGAGAGTTTAGGCAGCGTTTCAACATCACGGTAGCCGGCTTATGACTACCCATGACCAAGTGCTGTTGAACCCAACAGTTGCAAATTCAGCAAACTTTGCCATAAGATCTTGAGGTAATACTGGGATTTGCATCAAGATATGGGACATTTCATCCAGAACGTAGGTCTTAAAAGATATCACCTTGCCGGTCCTTAGGCTGTCTCGTGCTTAAGATCAAAGTCCTATAATCTAAGTCCTAAGTCCTAATTCGACTTGACGAAGGTAACCAAATCGTCCTCCGAACAATATCCCGGCCAGGTCTTCACTATGGTGGCGAGCCAATCCATCCTAGGCCTCTCAATTGACTTGCAAAATAGGCAACTTTTACATGGATGCCCAAATCTTAGGATAGCACAGCGCCACTTTTGCCCTGCATCTAGGCCTATATTCTGGTCGGAACTTTGAGTCTTGGCTCTGTAGCCATAGCCTTGTCTTGGAGTTCTCGTGACAGATCGCCCCATGGTATTCGCGCTGATAGCCTGTTTGAGCGTGTGAAGGGAGAGATCTCGATGGAGAGGGAATCCCGTAGAGTGCACACGCGTTGACCACCACATACTCCCGAGACCCTGGATGTGATAATTGATGGCAATGTGATACCTAGCTTCAACGCATAGCTGCCATGAGTTGCCACCGCTGGGCGACCTCGGTGGCCGACCTGGCCACTCACAAGCCTGGCCAATTTCTTGGCCGACTTAATGCAAGGAGGTCACATCGAAGACATTCAACTAAATCGGCTGAGGCTATACGTGAGGATGCTCAAGGGGCTAATACATGAGATGATGTAGTGATTTCGCATGTATCTCTAATAGTCACACGACGGTGACAAGTGTCAGCTAGCCTTTTGGCCGGCGAGGGATCGTCCATCGGGGGGCTGATCAAATGTATCGACTCTATTGACATGGAGGGTACATCAGGGCAAAGAGCATAGACCAGGTTGCATGTTATAGCACAACTAATTAGCAAATAGCGACATCGTGATGTTTATTGAACAAATCTCCTGGCTTTCCAATCTTTTGGTCATTATCAACAGCTTTAGTCCAGACTGGAACTGCCATGTTCACGATGAGTTTCAGGCTGCTATTTTACGACCTTTAGCTGCGCCTTGAACACAAACACATGTACCTACCTTGACCGGAGCCTAGAGTCACAATGCACAGAATGGTGGCTGTGGCTCTCCTAGGGTTATTGGTCGTAGCATCTTGCGCAGCCTCAAGATACCGTTCCGGCCTTCTCGAACCCTTAGTCAAGGGGCATACACCAGGACTAGAGGTATTACTCAATCCGCCGATGTTTTATGGACCGCTACTCAGAGCAATCAAAATTATAGCCGATGATGATGATTGATGTGCTATTCTGAAATCTCAACCCCTTGAGGAGTAACAGAACTATTCAGAGATGAGAAAAGGCCTGACCAAAGTGCCCCCCAGTACCACCAACTCCGTAGAAAGACTTTTGTAGTTTACATTCGGGTATCATGATAAGTTTCAATTTCACCTCCCGATGGGGTAGTTGAACATGAGGAGGCCATTCAGACCCCCAACCCAGCCATCGTCGTCATAGTCCGACGCGTCGCCCTTGCCTGGTCCGCAGATGACACACGGCACACCTCCTTTCCAGTCACCGTTGCTGGACTCGCCGACCATCTCTCCTTCGACGCGGATTTCAGTGCCGATACCTGCGCCGGCACTTCGCTTGCCGTCGATACTGACCTCGAGCTCGCCATCGCGGTTCTTGCTGCTGACTTTGAGTGTGACCTTGGTATTAAGGGGGAGGACCAAGGGTCGGAAGCTTAAACTTCGTGGGCAGATTGGTGTAATGAGGAGCGATTTCACGAGGGGGTGTATGATGGAACCGCCGGCGCTCAGGCTATAAGCAGTAGAGCCCGTAGGGGTGCTCAGTAGTATGCCATCTGCGACAGCTTCCGTCAGGAATCGGTTGTTAAGGTAAATGTCAATATGGGCAAGGTGAGGCTTTGGCCCGCGGTGAATGAGGAGTTCGTTAAGAGCATGGATCGGTTGAGGAATATCACGTTTCGAAAGTATTGTGTCCTCGGGGTGTTCGGCTGGTAGGTGTGCTTGTGACTTCGTCGTTGGAAGTAATTGGCTGCTGATGTTCTGGCCGTTGTTGTCGTATACGCCGACGCGTAGTCGGTGTCTCAGCAAGATTTTGGCTGCCCGACTCTGTCCCATGCTCTTGCCAGGAGACGCATGCCATCCAGACTGAGCCCCATCCTTGACGTCGTGTTCCTTCTCTCCGCTTGCGACTCTCGTGTGTGGCGTCAATAGATCATCCACGGCGACACCACTCCCACTCATGTAAGCCTCTCTCCAGGCCCTTTTGTATTCCTCGAACTTCCACTCTGCCAGGAACCCTATTGTACCAAAGTTGAATGCGAGAATGGGGGGCACGGCTTGGTACATGCTGAAATGGCTTGCGGCGCGCAGAATGGTTCCGTCGCCTCCAAGCGTTGTGATCATGTCGATTCTGTCCGGGAATGCAGATGGGTCGCATGTGTAGATGGGGAAGTTGAAGGACTCGTGGACCATCTGAGCAACTCTCGGCTCAAATATTAGGTTCAGACCAGAATATGTACTTTGTAGGTGCTTCGCAAAGTCGATGGTCGCTCGTAGGACTTGAGGGGATCGCAGCTTCGGCATCAAGAGGATATTCCTCGGGGGCGTCGGCCAGTGTAGAGATAGCAAGCCAGAGGTCGAGTTCGGAGGGTCGCGGTATTTCGGAATAACTCTAGGCGGGAGAGAGGAGACATCGCGAATCTCGGCAGCTCGAACAGACGCGGTCGTCGAAAAGTTCAACGGTCGGAAAGCTCGAATCTGCGCCGCAACCCGCGGCCTGGCGCACAGGCGGAAGGCTCCTGACCTAGACATTGTCGCGAAACTGGATTCAGATAGAGTAAGGCAAGAAAAAGAGGGCGTCGCTCATGGCCGAGCGGCGTGCTCTAGGCCGCTGGTAATCAGTTGACTGAGCGCGAGATGTGGTGGTGGAAACAGTCGCGCCTCGATGAATTGCCAATGACGACAATTCCATTGGAGAGCCCCACTCGAGCTTTTCTTCCATGCTTCACCGAGCTGAGTCATCCCTCCGCATGGAGCTGACCGAATATGCCGACTCGGTGAAGACCCCACCTCGGAACATGGCTCCGATCATATCGGCCCCATACTCCGCTTCCGGGCCGGCACCGCACCGTCAACTGCAGTTCAAGATAGAGTGAAGATTATGGCAGTCTGGGAGAATAATTGCACAACAGCGTAGTAGCGGTATGTTTTAATGACATTATGATTTTTTTCCGCGCATCTGTCTCACACCACCCACCCTTCGCGTTTACGTTTATTCCTATCTGTTTGAGAGCGCCGTCATCCTGTCTTTCAGCTGCCTTCCCGCAAGCTGCCCGAGCTGATCGAAGCTCTGCGTGCTTGTCAGCTGCAACACACTTATTTCTACACCAAGAGTGTGTTTCCACCAATTACGAATCTCAATGGTCATGAGAGAGTCGACTCCAAGCGCTGAAGGTGACAGAGTAATGTCAACCCCGCCTTCATCCACCTCCCGCATGAGAAACCCAAATATCCGGCGTGCGATTTCTTGCGCGAGATATGTTGTTGACGCGGGCGTTTCAATCTCTTCCGGTCGCGACTGCAGACTTGATAGAAATTCGGCTAAGCCTGATGACCCAGCCTCTTTCCGAGAGGCCACCTCATTCTCCGCAATATCTGGGTAAAGGTTCATGCGAGGATCGTGCTTCCACACAACTCGATTACCAGGATCGTTGATAGACGTGCTGCAATCAAGACCAAGTACCAGTTGCCCATTGGAGGCTGACCAGTGTGCTCGAGTGTTTGCGCTCGTGGCCACTGGTCGACTTTCAGCGATGGCGAGCTGAAGACCTCGTAGCATGTCGGCTTCGGAAACAAGTTTGGATCCAGATCTCGTCATGGCGTCTTCAACGTCTCGTGTACGACTGACATAGCCCACATCCTCGACGCCTCCTAGGTGAATCACTGAACAAGGCAGACCCAGACCCCGGCGATACTGGGAAAACGCATCGAGGAAGGTGTTGGCAGCCGCGTAGTTTGCTTGGCCTGGATACCCATGCACACCAGACGTGCTACCAAAGAGCACGAAGAAGTCAATGTCACGAGGTAGCGTGCGGTGAAGGTTCCATGTCCCGCGTATCTTGGGCGATGTCGCCGTTTGCCACTGTGACAGTGTAAGGTCAGAAACTGCACCGTCGGCAAGCACCATTGCTAGATTTAGTACGCCCGCGATCCGTTTGGATGAAGCATGTCTCGAAATGACCGCTTGCATGGACGTCTCCTCTGATATATCGCATGGTATGGCATTGACCTCGCAACCTGCATAACGAAGTTCTGAAAGCAGAGCTTGATCGTCATTACTGCGTCCGGCGGACCTCGAGATGAAAAGCAGACTTTTGGCACCGTGGGAGGCCATCCATCGCGCTATCGTTGCTCCCAGACCACCCATGCCGCCGGCAAGTACATAGGTAGCTTGCTCATGGAAGCTGGGAGGCAAAGGCGCTTGAGATAACTTTAATGCCGCGTCATCTTTCTCGGTCATGTCGACGGCCACCTTTCCAATGTGGGTACCCTGATACAAGTATCGGAAGGCATCTTCAGTCTTACTGCACGTGAATACCTTTGCAGGCTTCACGGGATGGATGTAACCTTGCTGATACAAGTCCACACATTTCTGGAGCAAGCGGGAGATGATGGCAGGGTTCTCAGCAGCCAGATTCGCCATCTCGACGCCAATGAAGGACCGATTCCCATCGAAAGCTGCCATAGCAAGTTTACCGCCCGCTAAGGTATCTTTCTTCCCTAGCTCGATGAAGGTGCCATGAGGGGCGACACAATCCCATGATGCATGTAAAAGCTCTCCAGACAGAGAGTTCAACACGACGTCAACACCGAGACCACCTGTCGCTGCTTTCACACCCTCCACAAAACTGACGCCTCGAGATGAGAAGATCTGTTCTGTAGGAACACCCCACTCTCTGACAAGGAAATCTGCCTTCTCGTCGCTGCCCACAGTTACGTAAACTCTGGCCCCAATCCATCGAGCTACTTGCACGGCCGCAATGCCAACACCACCAGCGGCGCTGTGGATGAGCACAGTTTGACCAGCCCTAAGGCCGGCTTTATCTACCAGAGCTCGAAGCACCGTGGTGAAAATGCAGGGCATTCCAGCCGCGTCAGCAAAGGCAAGTGTATCGGGAATGCGGATGCAAAGCTGTGCTGGGACCAGTATCTCCGTAGAGAAGCAGGCCGCCTCGGGCGCGAAAACCATGACGCGATCACCAACCCGAGCGTTCGTCACAGAACCTCCTCTGGCCGTCACGATACCGCTGGCTTCACATCCGAGTCCTCTTGGAGCCGAAGGCTTGATCAGGCCCATTGCAGTGACGACGTCTTTGAAGTTGAGACCTGCTGCGTGGACATCAACCTTGACGTGGTCGGACGGTATATCGTCGGGCAATTGACGAGAAACCCATTTTAGAGTCTGTAGGGCCCCAGGCCTCGAGACCTGCAGCATCTTTGTTGAAGAGATTGAAGTTTGGGACGCAAGAGCGCGAGAGATTGGAGCCCACTTGCATCGCGGAATCAGGATGCGACCCGTAGAGTAGGAGAACTCCATATCTTCACCCATATTCGAAAGCAAGGCCGCGTGTTGGGAGCAAAGTCGGCCTGCGACCTGGGAGACAGCCTTTAGAGAATCTGCAGTAACGCTGTCAAGCTCCATAGTAGCAAAATGTACTCCAACCTCAACTCTTGCTGTTCTCGCGATGCCGAGCACTGGAGCGAAGGTCGGATCGACCGACCCGAGCTGGCAGGGTCGTGAAAGCCAGAGTAGGCTCGAGTTAGTGTCTCGGAGAGTCTTCAGTAGGCTCTTGAGGTTATCCAGCTTGGCTTTTGTCATATCGTGGAAATAGCCGTCGCCGCGGCACAGGTCAATAACGGATACCACGATGCTGCCGGCAGGTGAGCCGTCATAACCAGGATTTGAAATGGTGATAGAGTGACCTAGACGCCGCAAGGTTTGTTCAATTTCAGCTACCACTGGGTGTGACTCCTCTTCGCACAGCAAGGTTATTTGCTGTGAAGTGAGACTGATGCCTTGGCTCGGCGCAGCAGGACGAGCAATGATCGTGGCGTTAAGCTTGTATTGCGGCCCGGCATCGTAGACAACCTCCGCAGATGAGAAGCCAGCCTCAAATAGACGCTCCTCCCACTGCTCTGGAGAAATGTAAGGCTCCACTGGGCGGTTGTCAGAGTCCCCGAGCCACCATCCCGAAAGGTAACCCATGATGAAATTAATCCATTTTGTGTTGCAGCACAGCTCATGCATCAAGAGTCTTCCGTCAGGCTTCAACAATGACCTGACATGCCGCAAGGTCTCGTTCAGCTTCGAAGTAGCATGGAGCACATTGCTTGCAACGATGAGGCCGTACTCTTCACCGCTGAACCCCTGATCAGCTGGATCGCGACTGATATCCAAGACGCGATAGTCCAGGAACCCGGGACTAACGTCACGGAAACGCTCCTTCGCTGCCGGGAAGAACCCAGCAGAGACATCAGTGAAGACATAGGTACCGAGGACTTTGCCATCGTTGAAGCAGTCCGCCAAATCTTTGAGAATGCGGGAAGTCAACCCCCCAGTTCCGGCGCCGATCTCGAGAATTTTGAGATGGCGACCTCGTTTGTGAGACAAAAGTTGTAACAGAGGCTTGTAGGTAAAGAGGGTGTTCATCCAGTCATAGAGTTCGTGGAGGGCGTTGTCTTTCAGAAAAACCTCGAGCGGGCTACCTGTGCCGTCGAAGAGTGCTCGGGCATGTGTATAGCAACGTTTGATAAGAACGCCCACAGCAGATGCAGTTGTCTTCTCAAGCTTCGAGGTGATGTCTTCGATCTTCGCACGAATCTCTATAGCATCTTTTTGAAGCAGCTGTGGGTCACATTTAGTGATCTGGAATCGGAGCCAGCTGTAGTGCTTTGCTAAATGTGTTTGGGCCTCGGTGATCGGCATGTCTGCTTCGTCTACTTCCTTAAGTGCCATTGCGCCGCAAAGTACAAAAAGCTCTTCGAGTAGCTGATGTGTCTCTGGGAATGAGGAGTCGGATGCCGCTGACACTAAGTCAGTGGCATGCGCCAGGCTAATATCTTGTTCCCAAGACATGACTGCAACCTTTGAACTATCCGTGGCACCTGCAGTAGCATGGTACAGGTCAATCGGAGAGAGTCGGAGACCTTTCATGAAGACGACTGGTTCATCTCCGGGACTATCGCGCAATGTGCCAGAGCAATCCCCCTGATAGTCTCCCTCACTACCAGACTTGACACTCTGGAGCAGAAGACCCATCTTTGAGGCCTCCGAGCTGACGAATAGCTCATCAATATGAGTCGGCAGATACAGCCTTTGAAGTAAGCGAGGTTCCCCGGAGTGGTTCGCGACGATGAGAGACTGAAGCATCAGATCAATCGTGACTGGGTGTAAGGCATAGCCGTACTGATGCTCTGGCGTTTCTCGTTCATCAGAAACTTCGACCGATACAGCTGGCGACTTGACGCTGGCGCGAACCTTCCTCATGCCTCGGAATTTTGGGCCATATCTGTATCCCACCCGTGACATGGCTTTGTACCATTGTGCAGGCTCAACAGAACGGAGGAAAGACTTTGGATCAAGTCCGGGGAAACCCGGTTCCTTAGAGACGCGACCATCTCTGACACGACATCTGCAGTGCGTTGTCCATGTGCCGGCTGGAGTACGACTTTGGATAGTGAGCTCCCACCACTCCGAAGTCTCCTCACGGGTGAGCTCTTCTTTTCTCACAGAAGTGAAAAGCTCGATCTTGTTCCCCCGAGGAAGAACAAGAGCATTGGCGATTCGTAAGTCACGAATGGTGTAGGGCGCCTGCCCAGAAAGCTGCCGGACGACCTCACCAGCCATCACGATGTACCCGGCAGCTGGGAAAACAACATCCGAGCCGACGCAATGGTCCGCAATCCAAGGAACGTTGTCCAGTGACAGAAGACATCTCCAACTCGGGGCTGTACTTGTACTATCTAAAGAGCGTGATCCGAGCAGCTCGTGTGGCGAGTGTTCGGGATACTGCCAGGACTGGGTAACCCGTGAGTCCGGCCAGAACGTCTTGCTCAAATGCCACGGGTACGGTGGCAGGTCTGTTAACGGCCGCGCCCCATCAGGTAAAGGAAATTTGACGGGGACGCCTCGGCAGTGCATCTCGCCGATGGCAGCAAGGAAGGCTGCTGCGCTATTTGAGCCTCGTTTTTGCACGGCTAAGTAAGACGGAGTGATGGCCATCTCCGTGTAAATCTGCTTTAAGGGACCGGCCAGCGCTGAGTGTGGGCCGACTTCTAGATGTAATGTGGTTGACGAAGTTTGGAGAAGTCGTACCACAGCCTGTCGGAAGAGAACTGGTGATTCCAAGTTTCGCTGCCAATACTCGGCGCCAAAGTCGGAGGCTCGTTCGAGTGTTTGGGATGAGACGCTGGAGTAGAAAGGGACTTTTGGCGATTTGGGCCTCAAGTATGTCTTGAGAAGAGATTGATACTCGATGCCAACTGCACGCATGTGATCTAGAAGAAGAGGTAGTTAGTAAAGACTCAAGAGACAGGCTCTCTGTTTGGACTTACGAGAATGGTATGCCTTGTCAACCTTTAGCAAACGAACTAGAACCTCTGGTCGAGCAGACCTGATTGCACTACAAACTGCCTCAAGGGCGTCCGTATCCCCGGACAAAGTCACACTAGAGTTGCTGTTCTCACAAGCGATGACGACTCGAGTCGTCAAGAATGACGTGACTTGCTCTCTTCCAAGTCCAATGGCAGCCATAGAACCTTGAACTTTGGATTCCTTGACCATGAACCCTCGGTAGTAGGCGACAATAATCGCTTCCTTCAGGGTGAGGACACCGGCCGCGTACGCAGCTGCAATTTCACCGCTGGAATGGCCAACGACAGCCTTGGGGGCGATTCCATATCTAGCAAGGTGCCTGGTCAGGGCAATCTGGATTGCAGTGCAAATGGGCTGGGCGAATTCCGCTTCCCCGAGGCGGGAGGTAGAATCCGATTTCATGAGCTCATCTGGTACATGTCACCGTTGATTAGTCTTCCTCATTGGTGATTTTTGTGGAAGGGATGCACTGACTTCTGATATCCCAACTTGGACGGTGCTCTTGCGGAAGACTCTTCAAGACCGCGTCCATTTCCCTGATATCCTGCAGGAAGTCTCTACTACTTTTCATCAGATGCGATCCCATCCGCGCCCATTGAGCGCCTTGGCCGGTGAAAATGAAAGCAATCCCCTCAATTTGTGAGCCTGATCGGAAACTAGGCACGGGGGGGAGGGTGAAAGCCAATTGGTCGCAGTCATCGGTGACGACCGCAAAAGTGCGATGCGATAGGTGAGAGCGACGATGCATCAACGTGTATGAAAGATCTTCCAACTTTGCAGGCCTGGCTTGGAGGAACTCCTGGTAGTTATGTGCGGTCCTCTTGAGTGACTCCTCGTGCCCCGCGGAGAATAGTAGCAGAGTCGCTGGCTCTCTCCTCAGAGGTGGTGAAGGAGGTGGCGTCTCGACATTGCCATGGCTTCGAACCGTTGCCGAACTTCCTACTGTTGCAGCAGATTCTAAGATTATCTGGTCATATTAGCTTTCGAGCCCGAAGACTATTGATGAAGCGACATACATGGACATTGGTGCCGCCGATTCCAAAGCTATTGACACCTATTCTTTCTGCCCTTTCCTCAGGCCAGGGCTGTGGTTCTGTTGGCACCTTTAAGCCTGTTGATGTGAAGGGAACTATTGGTACTGATTAGTCCCCCGCCACTGCCATAGAGGAACCCAACGAACTTACTGCTGACACTAGGAGTATCGAATTTGATGTTGGGCATGATTGTTCTCGTTTCCAAAGACACGACTGCCTTAATTATGCTTGAAATTGCCGAAGCTGCTTCTGAATGACCTAGGTTGGGCTTGATCTAAGGGAATGTCAACAGCTATTCGTGAAAGGAAGCCTTAGCACACACTGATCCAATAAGCATCCCCTTGTCTCCGAATAGAGCGCCAACGGTGCACGCCTCAATGGTATCGCCCACAGCCGTGCCGGTGCCGTGGCATTCGACCATGGCAGTCTGCCACATCTGATTTTCTGGTATACCGGCGTGTCGATATGCATCACGAATTAATTGCTGCTGTGCCTGTGCACTGGGTGTTGTCAAGCCAAGGGTCCTCCCGTCAGAGTTCGTTGCTGACCCTCTAATAATAGCACGAATCGGATTCCCGTCGCGGATCGCGCAGTCGAGCTTTTTGATGTAGAGGCAATTAATGGCTTCTGCACGGGCATAGCCATTCGCACTGGCGTCGAACGTCATGCACGAAGCATCGGGCGAAAGTACGCTCTGCTCGGCCATGAGCTTGGTGAAGCCTGGCGAGAGTATCAAATTCGCCCCGGCAACGATCGCGGAGTCGCATTCGCCGGCACGTATTGCCTGGCAGGCTAGGTGGACTGCTAGACCGGCAGCTGAGCATGCTGTGCGGACGGTCATGCTGTTGATAAAAATGATCAGTTCACGCGGAAATGTTCAAATTGACACAAGCAGAGAATCACCTTGGGCCTCTAAGATCGAATGCATGAGAAATGCGATTTGCCTGCACAAAATCCATGTATCCTGTCAAGCGATACATGCCATCGTCTTGAGCATCAATGGCGTGCATTTCTCGCCAGTCATCTCCAAAACTGCCCACGTAACACCCAATCCTCTGCCCTTGCCAATCTGTTTCTGCAGCACTGTCCAGCGCCTCCCAGACGACTTGCAGAAGCAGCCGCTGCTGAGGGTCTAGTTTCAGCAACTCCTTGGGGTTCATAGAGAACATTGACGGGTCGAATTTGAATACATCGTCGTGTGAGAGCCAGTATCCTTCCTCTGTCGGTAAAGGTCCTGATTTGCCGCTCGCTGTGAAGTGGTGGTCTTGCGAGTGGTATCGCGGACGATCTGGTTTGGAGCGCGCATCTTTGCGGTTGATGAGGAAATTGTACAGTGAAGTTGGGGTGTTGATGCCGCCAGGTAACCGCAGACCAATGCCGCAAATGGCTATGGGCTCGGGCTTTGACATTGCCAATGCTTGACTTGGAAAACAGCTTCCTGTGGCAGTGATTGTGAGTGTGATGATCGGTAGTTCAATGGAATAGGTAAAGTACCAGACAGACACCTTGGCTTTCCTTCTTTTGGCGAACCTTCAGCTTCAGGTTCAGCTTCTCTATTCCTGTGACGAAAGCTCACTCTTACCCTTAGCGTGATCTAATTCGAAAGGGAAAATGGAAAGAGACCGACTCGTAGTGTGAGCGGGATTTCCACATGGCTACTGCCCTGGCGAACCCCTCCAAGCCCCTGGATAGAGGTTCGGACCGCCAGAAGCGCCATGTTGTAATTCGGACCGGATCCGACTAGCGGGTACGATCGCTGCGGGCAAGCCTTCTTACCATCATACCCAACCGAAATTTCAGTTGACTTGCTGTAGCATGACAGTTTTGCACATGGATCATCCGACTAGCTAAACTTCACGCTCTTTCAGTATCAAGTGAAGTCATCAGTCACCCCGGCCATCATAGAGAGGTGTTCGTAAATTCCATGCCCGTAGAGTGATAATCGATTGTTGACATGGTCTTGTAGCATACCTTACCCAGATGAATTGGGAGCCATGGAGAAGCTGAGATCGGTCTTCTGGCAGGCTACGCCAAAATACAACGCTGTACGCACAAGCCAGTCTGACGACGACGACCAGCAAGAAGGCATGGAAGAAAAGCTACGCAGTGAACTGGCGGCGCTGGAGAGCAACGTCAGGTGTCTGCGCGCAAGTCTACTGATCACCATTGTAGCGCTCCTTCTTGTGACCGGCTTTGCGGTGGTAGATCGAGTTTCATATGACAAAGCGTCACTTAATTGTGGGAAGGGACACATAGGTAGCGACCCGAATGGATTCGTGCCTCCTGGTGAGTTGTCTGTTCCCTTAGTACTTTGTCGTCAAGTCGCGCTGGAATAGCTTGGCTTACAAAAAGGCTCTAGGGATCGGTGAGCCCCCGAGGTGGACACTGTTCGACAGCACGTCGCCTTATTATATCGATGAGGACACTTTCTATGATTTAAATAAGACTAAAATGATGGCGAAAAGACTGAAGAGCCTTCACAATTGTAAGTCCATGCGTCTATCTTCTCTGCAATCTGAAGCACACTGCTAATACGTTGCCAGCCTCAAATGTCCTCGTGAACGGGAACTTTGCGGATTGGAAGAAGCCGGATGGCACTGTGGCTAAGCTGCCAGCCTATTATTCTACAGTATCATATCGACAAACGTACATCATCCGGTCCTTCCACCAGATGCATTGTCTCGTGAGTTTCGGCATTACTTGTGAGCCTCAACCTTTCTAACGTTGTGGTAGATCTCAATTGCAGAGGAGTATGGACATAGGGCAAACAACGTGTCGTCACAGTGGGCTCCTAAGCATATAGCCCACTGTCTCAATGCGATCCGCGAAGCCATCATGTGCCTAGCCGATGCGACGCCGATGACCTACGTGAATGGCTTTGCCGTCGGGCATGTAACGGATGACCAGCAATTCATGTGCAGGGACTGGTCAGCGCTGCGTAAGTGGGCGAACGATCCGGTGAGGGGAATTCGCTATAAGAACATCGCGCCTGAGGGGGCGGGCTACGACAACAACACTGAGATTCTGCCTTTCCCAGAACTTTCCGAGTTGGAGAAGGTCGGTCTGGCATGAGCTGGGGCGCATATATACGAAATGAGGCCTTGAGTTAGTGCACCAGGTTCAGCAGAGACCACACTGAGATATGGCGGGCAACGGCGAGAGTGCATGGGAAGGATAGCGGTATTCATACCATTTGAAGGAGAACCGTGACACAGTACAGTACCTACTTTAGATATGGAAGTAGCTAGAATGGATCGCATCACTTGGAAGACTTCCTTTTAACGTCAAATGTCAATGTCTAAACGCTCCTTTCCACGTCTTCTCAATCGCCTTAGCTAAAGTACCTTACCTTAGGTGTCCTGATTTAACGTGACATTTGCATCCGCTCAACTTGAATGCTG
Source organism: Colletotrichum tamarilloi (assembly GCF_030869305.1). Classification (NCBI taxonomy): domain Eukaryota; kingdom Fungi; phylum Ascomycota; class Sordariomycetes; order Glomerellales; family Glomerellaceae; genus Colletotrichum; species Colletotrichum tamarilloi. The sequence continues at coordinate 183,572 of NW_026849445.1, forward strand.
TTGTAGATGCTGGGCTATCTGAGTGAGGTAGAAGCCCCTTGTATGCGCTGTATAATTCAAATGACGCATCACAGCCTCCGACCAGACCCTGCTCTTTCCACATCTCTCAAAACCTAACCGACCAAGCAGTCCACCTCGTGAGGTTCATTGTATACCCTAGTGATGTTTGGCAAGTCGATTTCCCACGACTGCGGGATTCCGTTGTACAAGATGCAGTGCTCAACATGCTTCGGGTCTCGGCAAAGAGAGTCCAGAACTCGAGGCTTGAAATGCGACGCATACGTTATCCTATCCCAGACATAGCTGCAATGCATGTGATGGATGGTGCCGTCTGTAAAAATTTCGCCGTGCTCACCACTGGCAGCCACATCAAATGGAACCTCGTTGATACGTTCTCGTTCGTACCAATACGTCGTGTTCCTCCATTTCATATAACCCAAGTATTTCTCGTGCATCTCTTCATTGAAGCACTTAGGATGCATCCATGTGGAGAGCATGAAATCGTAGACACAGCCTCGGGCTTTGGACTCTTTCCAGTCCGGGGAGCATTTGCCTAGCGAAACAGGCTCTGCTGGTCGTGCGGGAGTCATGTCGTGAGTTATGCGCCCCAGGTAAAATATCCCAACTGCTAGGGGTATGAAGGCGAGTTTTCCGGCTATTGCCCACATACCGCTGCGCCGTGCTTTTCGTTTCTGCGGGACAGCAGCGCTATAATCCACTGAATCGGTTTCATCGTGGAAGCTGGTTCGTTCTGAGCTTGAACCCTCGCTCTGCGGTTGTGGCGGGAGGAAGGCCCGTTTCTCCATATCGAGAGACGAGTTGGTTGAATGTGCGTTGTCGAGCAGCGATCGCTGGATGATACTGAATATCGAGGCCCCAGTACCTGTGAACAGCACTGTTGATAAGTCAAGATGGTTCTTTGGCATGGATGTGGTGGGTAACCTTAGCTGGAACATTGAAGCATTGAAGAAGCTCGGATACAACTGCGGATAAGGTTGAAGCCATATTTCGGACCGCAGGGAGAGTGGGCCAACACACCAGCCTCGCTGTCGATTCATGGGGAGCAAACACTTGGTCTGAAGGCTACAGTCTTCTTTGGAGAGATTATTACTTTCAATTCTGTGAATATTCCCTCGAACTGGCGTAGCAACATCATCGATTCTCAAATCGCTCACCTGCCCATCATTAGTACACCACTTTTGCCACAATGCCCGCCGCCAACCCGGTGTTGATCCAAGACATCCCAAGATCTCGGAATGAGTCGCCGCCGGTATTCTTAATTCACGATGCCAGTGGGCTTCTCACCAGCTACTTCAAGGTTGGAACTCTAGGACGCAAGGTCTATGGGATATGGGACCCCAAGTTCGATGCGGACGGTATTGGCGGATGGCAGAGCGTCAAGGAAATAGCTGAAGCATACATCCGCCTCATCAAAAGAGTCATGCTGAGAGGAGAAATCGTCCTCGGTGGTATGTAGCACTAAGCCCTAAACCAATCGCTTCGGGCGCTGACCAGAATATAGGATGGTCATTCGGAGGCGTTCTAGCAGTGCAAATCGCCCATATGCTAGCGATGTCAGGCCGTGGCTTGCGCGTATCGCGAATCATCCTCATAGACTCAGTCTACCCTCGCTGCCCTCGACCTGAAGCTCAAAAGGAGCCGGCAAAGTTACATCACGCCCCAGCTCTTCCTGGTATCAACCAAGAAACCCGCGACAAGCTTATGACTGCTCTCATGCGAGCGACTTGTCTCTCTGACCAGTGGGACCCTCCGTCGTGGGCGTTGCCGAGGACCGGTGTTCTTGGTACAGCCCGCTCCCGAGATGTCGACCCGACTCCGCCACATGCGGTGCTAATCCGAGCTAAAGACTTGGTGCCTATGGCGGACCCGGCTGAGAAGTGTCCGCTTGATAGAACTCGGTTTCTACCTCAACTTGGTTGGGAGGATATGCTGGAAGGGTTTGTGGAGCAGGTTATTGAGACGACAGGTAATCATTATAGCGTCTTCGACTCAGAACATGTAAGTGGTCACTGAAGCGAGGCTACCGTGCGAAAACATCTACTTACCCGACGAGAAAGATCGATGCTATCACCGCTCACATTCGGAAGAGTTTAGACATGAACCTTGGTTGATGGGATGAGGGAGTTCTGGATTGGTGTTAAGCACTCTACACGTGGTGTGCCTGTTCTTACTGTAGTGGCGCAACGGCTCGCTGAATCGATATTTGCTGCCATCTTATGTTGTGAAGGCTCGCCGTTCTTACTGTAAACTCCAACCTCAAGAATGGTTCAGCACATCTCTCAAAAGCTACTGGGATCTTCATCCATCACCCACCCAGCTGGTTTTAAATTATATACTGTGACTCTAGTCTACAATCTCCTCATACTTATCCTTCTCATCCTCTGGTGCAACATTGACCCATTTCACTGCCCGTGCCGGGTCGTGGGCCCACTCCCTCAGCGCAAAGAAGTCCCTGCAATGACTCTGCTGATCGTCTGTAGTGTGGCCAACACCCATACCATGAACGTAAGAAATTGGCGTCGCGTCCGCTAGGCATGTTATCGCTGACCTCACCGTGTTCAAACAGTGGATGACATGGCCCGTTTCCCACTTTGACGTCTTGTTATTAACCCTGTAGCCGATATCCTCAAAAATGATTGACTGGTCTCGTGTCAGAAGTTCAACTCTTTCAACACTTCTGCAGTTCTATATACTTACAATGCAGTGCATCTGGTGAAAAGCGCGTATGCTGTAGAGCTCTGAACCTTTGCGGGTGACATACGCAGGGAGCGGTTGCTGCTTGTTATCGAAATCCATGTACGTGCTGTATTTTCCGTTGATTCTCACGTTTGATGCTGTGCAACGAATCAGTTGGACTGGAACCCATTCAGTAAAGTATCGTAGTGTCAACGAACCGTTGTGCAGCATCTTGAAATCCCTCGCAGCAGCTTGCACATTTTCGAGGCTCTCGAAAACGTCGGGCTTGAAATAGTGCGGATCGCTCTCATCATCGTACTTAGCCCACTTGACAGGCTGTCCGATTTCTGTGCCTCGAGTTAGGGCCGCATTTTAGCGTCAAGAAAGGGTTTGGCTCACCTGGCGGGACAAAACCACTGGGGTCAACTCCCAACGGGGTGACTTCTTCTCGAGGCCAGGCGGTACCAATATTGAGCAAAACGATGTATCCGAGAAGAACAATTAGCAGTATACCCTCGGCCCAGGCTACTCGTCGAATCTTGAGGAGACGCTGATCCCATAAGACACGATCACGATTCCACTCGTCTGGGAAGGTCGGGGAGTTACCGCATGGGCCACTGTGATCTAGGTCCATGCCCCCGAGGCTTTCCAACTCATCATCGTCCAGATTTTCGCCCCCTTCAAGGACGTCGTACTTGGCCGCTTTCCTCATATTGCTCGCAAAAGTCACGTTCTTGCCCATCCCTATTGACTAGAGTTGAATGCAGATCAAACGGATTCCATGTGCGACTGAATTGCAACCCAACTGAAGCAGTGAGGTTTACCTCGCTCAACTATCCTAGGGCGGCCTATCGATCGAAACCCGCAGCCACCACAACAGACACCTCTTGTCCTGACGATAGCTAAGTAGCGGACCGAGGTGGCCTGCGTGAAGGTTTAGTAGCACTGTTTCAATCTGTCCGTCTCCACTGCGGACCGAAGCTTGCACGGAGCTACCCCGCCGCCGTCGGGTTCAACTCGGAGCTCTGATTTTCCTAATTGGGATGCAGCCGGATGCAACTGATGTGTTGGGAGATGTCCCGCCAGTGGTTGAGCTCAATCAAGGTGAGCAAAGCGAAGAACGCAAGGCATTGAGATCTCTGGCTTGTCTACGGCAAGTTTGACCTGGAAGAGACGACCAAAACGTTTACCGAAGCTTTGCTTGAGATATTTGACTATTATCAAGAATTCAATTGATATGGAAGCCAAGAAAGACGAAGTGACTTGGCGGTCCCTGCCGCGAAAGGACCAGCTCGCCATTTTATGTTTCCTACGGTTTGCCGAGCCGGTAGTGAGCATCTCACTGCTCGTGAGTAGGCTCTTTCCACCACGACGATGTGCAGATGTGGGGGTCGCTGACAAGGCGTCTTAGACATATTTGTTTTATCAATTGCAGTCCTTAGATGCGACCCTAGACTCGGGAGCGATCGTCCGACAAGTCGCTTACTTACAAACAAGTTTTATGCTATCACAATGCTTTTCGTCAATGTTCTTGGGGAAACTGGCCGATTCTCCCAGAGGCGGTAGAAAGCTTGTTCTAATGGGGGGAATAGCTGGATCATGTGAGTCCCGCCATCACATGCACTGGATGTAAGATGAGAGACGGCGTTCGGCCGCTAACGTTCAAGTCCTTGAATGTAGTTATTGGATGTGTTGCTTTTGGATTCATCACAGATTTCAAGCAGGCGCTGGCGTTGCGGATCCTCGAAGGTCTAGTCAACGGAAATGTGGCGACAGTGAGGACGATGGTCTCCGAGGTTGTCGTGGAGAAACGGTCAGTCATTGCTCAGGTTGATTAGAATTCGCTAGCAATAGCTAACAATCCCGAAAGATTTCAGCCTCATGCTTTCTTGTTGCTTCCGATCTCTTTCAACGTTGCTGCCATGGCTAGTCCCCTCATGGCCGGGCAGCTGGCTGACCTAGCGGGGAAATACCCGGATAAGTTTGGGAATAATGCATTTCTGAAAGCGTGGCCGTATGCACCACCAGCTATCCTCAGCGGATCTATCATGCTGTTGGCCTTCTTCGCGGTCTTGCTTTTCCTAGAAGAAGTGAGCTCGTTGCTTTCCACTCGTAATTGTTGAATCAGGCTTACAGCTTGGGTTTCTACAGACTCTAGAGCCCCTGAAAGATAGATACGATCCTGGCGTCGCCTTCACCCGAAGAGTTCGATACCTTTTGTTTGGAACCAAGATCTCGACAGCAACCAGAGCAGGCCATGAGGATGCCACTGACGAAGAGATGTCACATATGATCACGGAATACTCTGACCCATCTGAAAGGGATTCCGAAGAGGAAAGGTCACCAATGAAGGCAGTCAAGACAACTCCCATGATCTTACCAACTAGGCGCATGTTCACTAAAAATATGTGTCTCACGCTTGTTTCATACGCCATCCAGGAGTATCACATCACGACCTACAACACTCTGTGGACGAGTTTCCTCAGCGACCCGGTTGACAAAGAAGGCAAACTCAAGCTCCCTTTTTTCTTTTCTGGCGGAGCCGGGATGAGGCCAGACCAAATTATGTGGTCTCTCTTCATCGTCGGAATGATGGGATTACCCACACAACTTTTCATCTATCCCCGCATCAGCCGTCGTCTCGGGACTCTGAAGATGTGGCGCAAGTTCATGCTTGGGATGCCGCTACTCTACTTCATCGTGCCTTACATCGCAGCTATGCCCTCGACTACACCACCACCAGCTGGTAAAACTGGGTTCGTCGTTTGGTTCCTCATCATCCTGGTTCAAATCATGATGGTGGGCACATCCACATTTGTCGTACCAGCGCAACTTGTTCTGACCAATTTGTAAGCTGCTTTTGATATCGTTCTTGTTGTGAATGCTCACATTGGCTTACATCCTTTGGTCAGGTCTTCGCCGCATCCGTCTGCTTTAGCGCGAACCCATAGCAGCGCATTCTTGTTGTCTGGTTTGATAAGGTCAGCGACTTCATCCATAGCGGGAATCGTGTATAGCTACGGGTCGTCCCATAACATCACAGGCTTGGTCTGGTGGATTGCAAGTGGTGTTGCAGTCTTAGGGTGTCTGAATAGTCGCATCGTAAAAGAAGGAAACGGCCACGAAATCTGGCTGACTGGTGACACTGAGTAGGGCAGAATCTAGGGTTGCTTTAGCTTTCGGGTGATTGGCAGCAATGCCTCAATCAAATACATGCAACGTGTAGAAAGAAAATGGCCTCGGTAAACAACACCTCTTGTAGCTTTTGTCAGTAGAATAGCTCTCAATGCCATACAAGCTTGCTAGCTTTCAATTCCTCCATCGTTCAATGTCGTGTTAATCCCTAGCTTATCAGTTCCATTGATGGCACACCGTTGACACACAGTCTTTCCGTCATCGCAGTAGAACCAATGTAAAGCGAGAGACAAGAGTTTTGATTTCAGTGACCAGTCTGCTGTTGAAGCTACCTTGTCTAACCTAATCAAGAGAAACTCCAGCAAGTACCGCCTCCCGAGAGGACAATCTGTACCATTTACCACCACTTGTCTGTTCCATCGTCTCCATCATTCTTAAAGTACCGAAGATCATATGAGTTTTACTCCATGTCCTCGTCAGTAACGAAGGCACGCTTGTCCTCGGTGACAAAGCCTCTCTTGTTGGGCTCAGTGATGAAAGAGCGCTTCTCCTCAGTGACAAATCCACGCTTCTCAGGCTCGGTAACAAAGCCGCGCTTGTCTTCAGTGACGAAAGATCTCTTCTCAGGCTCCGTAACAAAGCTACGCTTGTCCTCGGTGACAAAGCCACGCTTCTCTGTAATGAAGGATCTCTTCTCAGGCTCAGAGACGAAGCCCCTCCTCTCTTCAGTGACGAAACCGCGCTTCTCGGGCTCCGTGACAAAGCTTCTTTTATCCTCAGTGACGAAGGCGCGCTTCTCGGGTTCAGTCACGAAGCTGCGCTTATCCTCAGTGACGAAGCCGCGCTTCTCGGGCTCCGTGACAAAGCTTCTCTTATCCTCAGTGACGAAGCCGCGCTTCTCTGGCTCAGTGACATAGCTGCGCTTATCCTCAGTGACGAAGCCGCGCTTCTCGGATTCGGTCACGAAGCTGCGCTTGTCCTCAGTGACAAAAGACCTCTTCTCTGGCTCCGTCACGAAGCCACGCTTGTTCATATCGGGCTCGGTGACGAAACCTCTCTTCTCCATTTCATCTTCGGTGACGAAACCACGCTTCTCCTCAGTGACAAATCCTCGCTTGTCCTCTGTAACAAAGGAGCGTCTCTCTGGCTCAGTCACAAACTCGCGTTTGTCTTCGGTGACAAACGCGCGAGGATCTTTGCTCGTCAGTTAGACCACTTAATTGTCTACGAAATCTTAAGAAGTGCTCCAAACACGTACCAAGCTCGTCAGTGACGAAAGCCCGTTTCTCCTCTCTCTGGATGGCCGGTGCCGCAAGAGCAGTGGCTGCAAGGATCGCAACGGAAGTAAGGGCGGTGAATCTCATTGTGAGTCGTTGGATAATGATAACAGATATAGTTGGTGTATTGTAGTTGTCTGATTTGTTAGATGCTCGAACACCAAGGTAGACAGCGTGGGATTTAACGTGGTCATATATGGCGTTCCTACTCCCTTTTACAGCTTGTCTTCCGACACCCTCGTGGCAGACGAGCAGACCTAGTCACGTTATCTGCGGTAGTCGATTACCTCAAGGTTTGTTGGAATATCTCCATTTGCATATACTAGCTTATAGAATAATGATTAATGTTCCGGCTCGAGCCGTACATCCGCGGAACCGTGTATCACCAAGAGCATAGCTAGCAACAATGACTCAATTTGGAAAGGTTTCCTAGTGGATTCGCGTTACTTTCTTGCTCCAATGACCCCAAAGAGGATCCCCGCCGCGTTTGAGTCCCCTTATGCAGCTCTGACAAGGCCAAGTTGATAGTTTGGGCACGCACACAAAAGGCTTCCAACCTTGCGCTTGCTGGGTGGGATGACGGAAGCTTAAACGGCGGAAAGTGGGATACTTTCGAGAACAAGTAGTTGCCCTGCTTTGCTTTTACTAAAAAACCTTGATCCTTATTGTGAACCTAGTCGTAAGGTGAAGTTCTGACGACACTGTCGCTCTCGGTTATCGACAATAGTGTGTAGCTTACTTTGTCTGCCCAATGATGGATCAGTTCCCGGTAGTCTAGACTGTGATTTCTGTGATTTTCACAATGTTCAGGGTATTGTACTTTGACTTGAAACGAACTTCGTTACCCACGTATGAGGACCAGAGGACTTTACGTTAATCGTTACGATATGTGGGATCTATGGTAGGAATGGTAACTATACTATTGCATGGCGAGCCCGAGAACGAAGCCATTGGCTGATCAGTCTGCTGCAACATTTTCCCCCAGTGACGAAACTGGTCTATTCCCTTGGCTTGTGATCAAATTCCTTGTTCGCCCCGTGAATATGAGAATGCCCATGCACTTCAGCCAGCTGTCCATCGCTACCAAGCCCCTTTTTCACACCAGGCTTCAAATCGAATTGGTGAACGGATATGTCGCTAGGCGGTCGACAAGAAGTAAAGCGAGGCCAGTAAGGGATACTCACATGGTCCTTGGGCCTCGCATAGTCGTGCATCAACGCATGGTCTAGGCACTGGTGGTAGTCGATGGTACCAGAGACCAATCCGTGCGCGATCTTGACCTCTTTCTTCCACAGAAACGCGCAAGAGTAGAGATGGAACTCCCATGTCGTCCACGCCTGTCCTGGTTTGATCTTCTCCACGTCAGACCAGGATAACTCGGTGGTTGAATTCCGAGACGTGAAGAACTTCCATGGGCGAGTCTGGCGGAACTCGGCATCTAGAGCCGAGTCAAAACATTGCGGAGGTTGCCATGTCGCCGTGTATGACTCAAACTTGCACCCACGTGACAATGCAGTGGGATTGTCTCTGCCGCAAGGGAATTTGTCCTTGAGCAGGCCGGTGATGAGCCCGAGGTTGGTATCAGAGTGACCGTGATTCCCGTGATCAGTTCCGTAAAATGGAGAGAAGGGAACCAGAAGAGTGAAAAGGGTGCATATCGATGAGCCTAGAAGAAAGAAAAGAAGTCGTAGACAAGGTGAAAGGCTATTGTCCATATTCTTCTCGAATCTTGTGACCTTTTCGCGGTGGTTTGCCATGATTGCACGGTGACAGCGGTGGTGACTGGAAGTACGTGATAGGCAGTCTTGTTGAGGGGGCGATAGATAACATATGTCGGCACTACATGACATTTGATTCTGCCTAGGCCAACCATGCGGGGATGATATCTTCCGCGTCATCATCTCCGATTCAGCTTGTAGCTAGGATATGACGGTCGCTTATAGTCAGAGCTGGGCGATCAAGAAGAAAGTCTCCGTGTCGTCTGCCCAGCTCCTCCTTCAAGTCGATTAACTTCCGAAACTGACGTCCATATATCGTTAGTGCAGTCATAGTACCGTTTACAGTAGGTGGTTCCACTTGCTTTCTCGAGAGGATCCCGGTAAGAAGGGACAAGCTCTTCGTTACGTTCTGTGCTCGGTTAGTCCTGTGGGTGTTCTCGACTTTGTGTTTAAGCTTTGAACTGTGACACACTTCATAAGGGTCCTAGCGGGAGCTTGGAGAATCTATCGGGTTCCGCACTCATGCTTTACAACTGAACCTTGAGTACCTTGTCTTGTTAGCGCATTTTGTCGGGTAGTTGTCGTAAAAATCCGAGGCAGAACTCTCACTCAAGCAAGTCCGCCTCACATATTCTGTAGCCACCTGGGCAGATTGTAGTCCTACTCAAACGTGGAATAGAGGATGCCACGGTCTTGTCGTACAGCGGATACATGTAAAGCAACTTTTTTTTACACTACCCTACTCTTTTTACGCAACTTTTCTGCCTAAGTCAGTAGCAAATAATGTCAACTACCACAGACCATAGCAACGAAGCGGAAGAGAGGCTCTTATCCTCTCAGTCCAGCAGCTATGACGACGACATACTGGAGGAAATTGCGTCGAAGCAGGTGTTAAATCATTATCCAAGACGATTCCCTTGGAGGAAGATCTTTCAAGGCATTGGCTACTCCACATCCGGAGCCATCTTGGTCTTTTCATTTGCTTTGGCAGCATACTTCCTAGACTCACCCACGAAAATGTCTACTATCGTCCCAGAATGGAGTGTCGTTGACGGTGGACAGACCTTTCGCGCCTGGGAGCCGTCCTCAGCATGCGGGCATACGCCCAACGAAGCCCGCGCAGCAGGTTGCATCTACGATGACGTTCTGCTCCACTGGATGCCGACACAATGCTCTTCTCCCGAACTCATTGACGAATTTGAGCACGTATGGCCGTGGGAGTTCTTTGAGGACCAAAATGCGACAAAGGCCATCACTCTACCCCAAGTTATGAAGGGCACGCAAGACATAAAATGGGTGTCTATGGATCTTCATCGTTGGCATTGTGTTGCAACATGGAAAATTCTCAGCAGCGCCGCACGATGGAAAACGACAGTTCCGGCTTATGCTATCAACTGGAATCACTCAACACACTGTGCCGATCATGTGCTGATAAATATGCACGTCGAAGACCCGTTCGCTATCAACTCACATCTCGACATTGAGTACACACCATGTGTGACTCTGGCAGAGGACAGATCACTAGGAAGGGCAAGAGAGTGGTGAGGATTTCGTGACACAGGCATCTCTATTACTAAGTCAAGGTTATGGTCACTCTAAGGCCGCAAATTTGTAGTGTGAATTTGATCAAGCCAGATATTAATCACGGAAGAAACATGCTCAATCCAGAAAATGGATTCATAATCCATATTAATGTCTTTATGGCTCAGAATAAGAGTTTAAACCTGTAATCCGCCACCAACAATAGCAAAACGATTCTTAGTAGCTAGATAAGACATATTCTTGAATAGAAACCATCGCCCTTCTACTCCCTGGTGATCGGTCTGTGAACTAAGGTAATTACGTGTGTCATGGAGTGATTTAGAATGTGACAGCAAACCTCTCTCTAGCCGCCTGGCCATATTTTGGAAGTAGCCACGGAACCGGACAGAGCAAAAGTGAGACAAACCCTAAAAGACTACTTCCCCAGCCGAGCCCTAGCCGATTGAACAATGACTCCCCTGCGAGTGGCAGAAATGCACCAACGATGCAGCGAAAGATGGTAGATGCCGCTATCGCAGAAGCAGCGTACTTCGTAAACGCGTCGATGAGGTATGTGTGCAACGGCATCTGGGCGCGTGATTAGTATCTGGAATGTATGAAGATGTTAGAGCACCCACCATGATAAGGATTAGTCCGGCTCCGAGAAGGGCTGAGCCAATGATTGGGAGTATCCAGTGCAAGTGGTACTGCGCGGTCCAGCCGTAGAAGAATAGTCCCAAGGGTGTAAGCAAGATCGACCTGGCCATGATAGGCAGTCGAAACTCAGGCTCACGATGTCCATCGTTGCGTGCAGTTCGTCGATTGGCCATGCGGTCGTTGAAGATCGCATTGCAAATTGCTCCCACGCTGAAACCTACGCCCAGGCCAAGGTAGACTAAACCGACTGTGCCCAACGAAAAGCCGTACTCCGAGGTGAAGACCGGAGTGAATGTCGTCAATAGTATGTACTGCTTGCTATCAGCCTCACGCCACATTGTGTAGAAACCTCGTGGGGCTTACCATATACCCGTATGCTAAAGCAAGTATTGTTGAGAGAACAAGCACAATTGGGCTCAAGAAAAACATCTTGACTGGCCGAACCAGTGCATTGAGAAGGAGCGTACTTGGACTCAACGCCGACTTTTCACCCGGCGCTACGAAAGTGCTTTCGGGATGAGCTTTCCGTAAAGCCACTGCACGCTGATGCAGCAGTCTTGGAGGATATGTCTCCCGCAGACAGAGGAAGCAAATCAACGTGAAGGCACCGGACTGTGGCTCTTGATCAGCAATGGGAATCAGACCACGGTACCCGACAAGCACTCACAGGGATTGCAGTGACCCAAAAAATCCATCGCCAGCCTAGATCCTGTGAAATATAGCCGGCCGCGACCGGTCCCAGTGCTGGTCCAAGGATGGGACCAACGAAGTAGACGCTCACCACCAAGCCTCGTCGCTCGGGTCGGATGAGATCAGCTATAGTGCCACCGCCGATAGCTAGGGGGGCTGCACCCGAGGCGCCAGAGAGGAAACGGAAGATAATGATGGCCGGCAGGTTTGGTGATACAGCGCTCAAAATGCTAAACAGAGTGAAGAGGATGTTTGAGCTGTGGTAAATGGGCAGTCTCCCATACAGCTCGGATAAAGGAGCAAAGAAGCTGACGAGCATAAGTTGATTATTACGGGAGGCTTCATTACCTTGAGGCGAACAGAACTTACATTGGACCAATTGCATATCCTAAGACAAAAATAGAGACGATGAAGGATGAGAGGACTTTGCTCTCGCTATGGAATTCCGCCATCATGTCTGGGACTCCAGGTGCACACATGGCGGAGGCGATGGACCTATAGAGCCACATCATTCGTAGTCAGTCAGCTATTCCAGCTTCGCTCTCGTGTCGTATTGGGACGCAGGATGACTTACGCAATGAAAGTTAAGGCGCTGACAAGTCCAACGTTGATGCACTTTCGAGTAGTTGACCAGTTCAGGGGCTTACTCTCGTCTTCTTCCCCATTCCAGTCCACAACGATGTCACCATCCTCATCCTGCCGCTCGGCGCCAATCTCAACCTGCTTCTCAGTAGCCATACTAGAAATTTGCGATATTGCCAGCAATTGTTCTCAGCGTCAACTGAGCGCACGCATAGGTACGAATTCTTGGCCAGCCAAATGTAGGGAAAAGTTCCATAGCTACATACTTACTCAGAATTCAACTTAGAGATCCCGCGTATTGTCAACTAACTTGGGGTACCATGTAGGTTCGAACTATCGAGAACCCTGAAGCCTTATCCCAAGTGCAGCATCGTCGGGGAACAGCAAAAGTACCCCGAAACTTTCCTTCTCACCCGAAGTTGCGACGAAGCCCCCCACATCTTGACTCGCGATACTTTAGCTCATCTTAGAAGTCCTTTCCCCGTCTTGCTTCATCTCGACCAACAGACGTAAGATGGGTACGAGCCAGCGGCAAGGGTCGTGCCGCCACCCAGATAGAGTTGCCTTTTTTCCGCTGCTACAAGTCTACTGTGTAAGTCTTGTAAAGACGTGCTTACGCGCCCCATTTGGAGTAGACTTTGAGTGTTCTCGGGGCAGCCTGCAAGAAAGCATCCCCTCAGAGGTGCAGTTAGGCAAAAGAAGACTCGTTACCAAACTTCTAAACAGAAACATCTGTACCGAATGATAAACAAACCACGTGGATAATTTCTGCCTACAAGTTGCCAGTTAGCCGTATAGTCGAGTGCCTACCATTCCAGCCTCGCTTTAGGTTACAGGTAGCCTCGAACCTCATTGCGGACGTTTCACCGGGGATCCGCCTCGATTTTAGCTATGCTATCTAGCAGATATGGAAATCTAGTTCCGAGGATTCGGTTTGATCACCTATGTGTCTGTACAATATCACAAGGACGAAGCAATAGTATCCGCGGTTAGGTCGGCTATCAAGTGGCGTGATCTGATCTCATCAGATTTGGTGTACCAAACCTTACATGAAGAGGAAGATTCGTCATGTGCAACTGAAACCGAAGTTACGGGCACTGTACCAACAACTACAACCACGAGCTACCCTATTCGGCCACCGTCGCCAGGAAAACTCTCTGCAGGCCGGAATCCCTCAATTTCCCTTTAGTCCAATCAATATGATCGAACCCAGATGCCTTGAAAGCATCCCGCCATACCGTCTCGTCAGCCGTCGCATGCTTTCTCCCGTCGCTGAACAACCACCATCCCTCAAACAGCCCAAACACAAAGTCAGCCCAGCACAAACGCTCCTGCACCTCCATCACCAGTGCAAACCCGCCAGGTCGTAAGAATTGGCGCGTAAGTCAACATACCCACTTCCTGGCACCCCCCTGTTTCTGGCACCCACAAAAACGCGAAAATCCACCACAACCCAATGCCCACCCCCAACCTCCTTTTATCACAACATTTTCAATTCGCGTCCAAATGGGCTCATCTTTTGCACATGTCTTCTTCTATATATAATGCCTCAATATACCGAAGATCAGCTTCGTCAGGCTCTCGAGGA